>NC_045173.1:14487864-14787864 GCF_900700415.2 Clupea harengus | reverse complement strand
GTGATGACAGTGAAGGCAGTCTCAGTTAGAAGGTTACATCTCTGGTCTCACCTCCTCTGCCTCAGGCATGTGACCTACGAGACCACAGATATTATCTCTGTTTATTCTTTACCATGCAAGCTCGCCCTGGAACAATCCGCTCATGCTGCACTGTCTGTGGTTTTCACATCTTCAAATCTTGCCACGGTAATGCCACAGGAATGTCCAGCAAGGCCATGAACAAGAACTATTCAAGCGATGAAATGTCCCCTACAAAAGCACTTTACTGATTGGTGATATGCATGCTCCTCTGATGATCACAAGCATAAGCACTAGCATGCTGTACCTACTGTGATGGAACCTTACTGTACCAACTGCACTTACCTACTGTGCTGTACCTTAGGTGGTGGTGGTACAGTGGTTAGCGTTAGGATAAAAGCATCTGCTAAATACTGGACCTTTACCTACTGGGCTATCTGTGTGTGTGAATTCAGGGGCAATGCCAGCTCACATGGTCCCTTGGGCAGTCACACAACCTTGGGCACCTTTGGGCAACTTTGACCCAATTTTTGACTTATAATTGTGGTATACACTACCGTTCAAAAGTTTGGGGTCACCCAGATAATTTCTTGTTTTCCATGAAAACTCACACTTTTATTTATCAAATGAGTTGCAAAATGAATAGAGAATATAGTCAAGACATTGACAAGGTTAGAAATAATGATTTTTATTTGAAATATTAATTTTGTTCTTCAAACTTTGCTTTCGTCAAAGAATGCTCCATTTGCAGCAATTACAGCATTGCAGACCTTTGGCATTCTAGCTGTTAATTTGTTGAGGTAATCTGTAGGAATTTCACCCCACGCTTCCTGAAGCACCTCCCACAAGTTGGATTGGCTTGATGGGCACTTCTTGCGTACCATACGGTCAAGCTGCTCCCACAACAGCTCAATGGGGTTGAGATCTGGTGACTGCGCTGGCCACTCTATTACAGACAGCATACCAGCTGCCTGCTTCTTCCCTAAATATTTCTTGCATAATTTGGAGGTGTGCTTTGGGTCAATGTCCTGTTGTAGCAGGAAATTGGCTCCAATCAAGCGCTGTACACAGGGTATGACATGGCGTTGCAAAATGGAGTGATAGCCTTCCTTATTTAAAATCCTTGTACAAATCTCCCACTTCACCAGCACCAAAGTAGCCCCAGACCATCACATTACCTCCACCATGCTTGACAGATGGCGTCAGGCACTCTTCCAGCATCTTTTCACCTATTCTGCGTCTCACAAATGTTCTTCTGTGTGATCCAAACACCTCAAACTTTGATTCGTCTGTCCATAACACTTTTTTCCAATCTTCCTCTGTCCAATGTCTGTGTTCTTTTGCCCATATCAATCTTTTCTTTTAATTGGCCAGTCTCAGATATGGCTTTTTCTTTGCCACTCATCAGGCCAGCATCCCGGAGTCGCCTCTTCACTGTAGACGTTGACACTGGCGTTTTGCGGGTACCATTTAAAGAAGCTGCCAGTTGAGGACCTGTGAGGCGTCTATTTCTCAAACTAGAGACTCTAATATAGTCTTCTTGCTGAGTTGTGCACCGGGGCCTCCCACTTCTCTTTCTACTCTGGCTAGAGCCCGTTTGTGCTGTCCTCTGAAGGGAGTAGTACACACCGTTGTAGGAAATGTTCAGTTTCTTCGCCATTTTTCGCATGGAATAGCCTTCATTTCTAGGAACAAGAATAGACTGGCACATGAAAGTTCTCTTTTTCTGGCCATTTTGAGAGTATAATCGAACCCACAAATGTGATGCTCCAGATACTCAACTAGCTCAAAGGAAGGCCAGTTTTATAGCTTCTCTCACCAGCAAAACAGTTTTCAGCTGTGCTAACATAATTGCACAAGGGTTTTCAAGGGTTTTCTAATCATCCAGTAGTCTTCTAAAGCGATTAGCAAACACAATGTACCATTAGAACACTGGAGTGATAGTTGCTGGAAATGGGCCTCTATACACCTATGTAGATATTTCATTTAAAACCAGACGTTTCCACCTAGAATAGTCATTTACCACATTAACAATGTATAGAGTGTATTTCTGATTCATTTAATGTTATCTTCATTGAAAAAAACAGTGCTTTTCTTTGAAAAATAAGGAAATTTCTAAGTGACCCCAAACTTTTGAACGGTAGTGTATGTCAAGCAGACCTCAGCAGCAGATGCAGATGCAGATGCAGAAATGCTCTGGAAGTCAGGGGCTCTTTAGCACTTTTCAGCTGCCAGGATCATCTTTATCTCTCTGCACTATCCCTTCCATCAGTGTTGCATCAGGGGAGTTTGGACAGGCTAGGTTTTCCCCGTTCAAGAGAAAAAAAAAGATAGACAAACACCCACCCTCATCCTCACTGCCTGAGATAAAAGGCACTGAAATTGCAGAGGAAACTCAGTATCAGGCAGGATTTGAGGGCTTTGCTCGGCCTCTCAGTGTCTCACCAGAGTATTGCGGGGGACGCGTGCCAACTCTGATCTCTCAGGAAATGAAGAGAGTAAACCTCTTTCACAGCCCTCATCCCTTTACAATGACTCGGGTCGGAGGTGGTGGTGTGCGTGGGGGGAATGGGGGTCCATTTGCCATTTGCCAACTGGTACCTCTCTCTTTGAGTTGTAATGGGGATACTTGTAAAAGTGTGGTGAGAGCCTTTCTGCCTGAGTTCTGTCTGAGGCCCAGGTGTGACAGCACTGGTTTTAAATGTGATGGATAACCTCCATCCCTTTAATCTTCCAACCAAACAGTTTGCATTCTCCCCAAGGAAGCAATGGATTGGATCCTATCAGCCTTCTGAAAATTGCTCAGTTAAAGAGACAGAGAGAGAGAGAGAGGGAAAGAGAGAGAAGGGAGAGGATAAAAGCACAGCAGGTCTCTTAGTGGTTTGGGCACCACTTCCACTCTGCTAAATTGCTCACTTGACCCCCTCCGCTGGATCGTTTTTGGTTGGGATTACCATAGAAGCTGTCCCTAATGGTAGATAAATGAATGACAGTACTGGGGTTTGGATGTGTGTGTGTGTGTGAGTGTGTGTGTGTATATGTGTGTGTGTGTGTGTGTGTGGGGGGGGGGGGGATGACAGTCTGCAGAGCTCATGATGTTCACTCTGCCATGACAGGGCAGTGGACTCCTCTGGCATTGACAGTCAAGGTTGTTCTCTTACATGCCGTCATCTTCGCCCGGGCACACGTCAGGGCTTATCTTCAGCTGTCGCTGTTTTTACTGCAGAGTGCTGAATCAGATTGTGTTGCTTTGCCTTGCTAAGAGCGTTATGCTACAATCAGCATGCCAAGGAATACTTATTTTTGGGGTGACTAGCATTCGTAGCACAGTCGATGATGAATAGTCAATGCAAAACCCTGTACCTCCTGCAAGTCTTTTTCTCAGCAGTCTCACGGTGTGCTGGGCCTTTTACATTATATGCACATTATATTGCATGCCCAAAATAGGATTTGCATCAGTGGTAAGTGAAGCTCAAAGTCTATCCCTGACTCCCTCACCACAGAGCATGGATGAATCTCTGCATGGGCTGTCATTAAATTCAGGCAATGGGAAATTAAATTGAATGGTAGGTATGGTAACAATAAGCACACATACGACAGAATATCTGAGACAGTTTGTTGTAGTTGTCAAGATTGTCTATTCAAATGGACCTAATGACTGAATGAAGAATTATCCACGATGTGAGAATTCTTCTCAATTCTCAAGAAAGTAATGTAAAAAATAATCTCTGACGTCTTAAACCAAGGTCACCTGATAACTCAAGCTGTCTGTATGCGTATTTCATGTATTCTTTGCCTAGAAGACCAATCATGTTCCTAATACATTTTTTAAATTTAATAAATCATGTACTATGATTCTCAATGGATCTCCGTCAGGTCCACTAAAGAATGGCTTGAGGCAAGGATAATGTATTGATTGTTGCTTCTTGTAGTGGAGTATTAACAAAATAATTCCTGAGGCCTCTCGTCAGACCCGTGTTTAAACATTAGTCCCTGTCTGATGCATGAGTGTTATTGTCCGTGATGAGGGTAAAGTAGCCTGGGGCTTGTAAAATGAATCACAGCAGCCACTTCCTCTCTGTTCGCAGTTGTTGTACATTGTTGTCTCTCTCTCTCTCTCTTTGTATGTCTTTCTTTGCAGGCCCTAGTGAGCTTGACCTTAGTTTGCTGTCAGATACTACAAGCTTAACAGAGGCAGATGATCCCTCCAAATTTGATGAACAGGTAGGTAAAGCATTAATTCTCTGATATAGACATGCTACGCTATGTATACATAGCAATATAACTCCCCTCTTGTATCCCCACTGCCTGTGTGCTGCTTGTATCATGTCGGCCTGCTTAAGAACATGTAATTTAATAAAGAATATGTAACTACTGATGAAGTATAGCAAAGCTTCATTATATCTCCCATGAGGTATTATGGTAATTTCCCTTTGCCATTTAAGCTTCTATTACAATTACTTTGAACCGCTCTTTGCCTCTCTCTCTCTTATACAAAACGACTGGAATTGCATTAATGTGAGTATTCAGATTGCTCCCATTAAAAAACAAAAAGAAAAAAAAGGATACGCAATGAATCAAAGTTTCAAAAAGCCAAGATGAGTCAGAGAGAGCAACTGAGTGCGAAGCTCAAAGCGGTTGACGGGCAGCGTAATGCGAGGCAACGAGAGCTACGAGCAGCTTACAACGTCAGATGCAGGAGATTAGCAGGCGTCTATCTCCCACTTGGCTGAGGCACTGCGAGGTAACTCTGGACCCGCTGACAGAAAACAGCAGCCCTGTTTCTCCTGCTACCTCTCCAAGCACTCTTCTGATGTCCCTGTAGGATGCCTGCACACCACCTGAGACCTTTCCACAGCTTCCCTTCTGTACTCATGGACATTAATAATTTGGCATTATAGGTTACATATGTAGTATGAATTTGAAGGTCAGTGCCCTCAAGCATTGATAAGTCTAAGAGTGTGTGCATGCGTTACTCTTGACTAGGTGGTCTTGGAGGTGAATTAACTTTATTTATTTGATCTACTTTAATTATATATGTTTGGCATGCAGCACAGCCAGCATCCACCCATCACCATCTACAGTTCCATACAGGCACCTCAATGACCATGGTTGTACCCAAACACAGTGGCACCACTTACACAAACTCACTCACTCAACTCTTCATGGACAAGACCACCTATGTGTGTTGCCTACTATTGCTTAAATATGCCTTGCCAATCCAACCATGCTTTGTCACCTTAATTGGATTCACCTGAGCTGTTGTTCACCTGTGCAGGAAGACAAAGTGCTGTGGGATTTGTAAGCTGACCACTGATGTCCAGTACTCTTCGCAACAGCATGCAATTAAACACTGGCATTTTCACCCATTGACTGGGAAGAACATCATAGGTTCTTGTCCACAAGTCAATAACAAGCTGCCTCCTCTTGAGTACTGTTGCCTTGCTGCACAGTGTGCATTTAGTGTCCAATTACAGCCCACCATCCTCATAATTATTCCTCAATTATTTCTGTGATTTGTAAAAAAAAGAGACGGGATGGACAGCCCCCGGGCAATGGCACTTCCTGCCCGCTGTCAGTACTGGTGTGGCTGCCCCTCACTGACTTCCCTTCTAGACCTGCTCTGACACACTTAAACGACTCTGCCAAAGACCTGTCACTGGCAGATCTGATCTGTTCAGAGCCTGCATCTTCGGCTCCAAATGACCCATTTACACCTATAGAGCTTTTTCCTTCCTTCACAGGGGGAATTACCCTGCCATCCACTTTCTCTACCTAGACTTGACAGACTTTTTGTTCAGCATTCACCAGAAATGAACTCCAGGCTTGTCCATTCAAGATGACTTGTTAACTTAAATAGCAAGCAAGAGGAACACAGTGCGGCCCACGTAGGCATCCAAATGCTGTGATTTGAAGGTAAACTGGTAACCTGTGACTCCAGCACTCTGACTATCTGCAGTCCACTTGACTATTCAGTTTGCTTTTTATGTGGTAGGTTGTTTGGTTATGTAGTTAAATTGTTATATAGTAGACAGCCTGGTTATCTGCTAGCTAGACCATGTAGAATGATCAGGAACACAGAGACATGCTGAGTTGATCATATAGATCCCATAGATTATAGACAGATCACTTGGTTATTCTGGTGCTTGCTTAGTTATCCATGCATATTTTTCTGCGATCATGTCTCCAGTGCACATGGAACTGTCTTGGCTGATGTGATTCTCAGGGTTTGTCCCCAGACTTTGTTCAGTAATGGCACACCCTTCAGAACTAATGAACCTACGTTCTGCCCACACGAGCTGTGGTGCTGACTGCCACCGCCCACAGCTTTAATAACCTCACAACTAATTTCGGCACACTGACGCTCACTCGTCCCTTACATTTTAGATTTAAATCTTGTTTGTGTCAGAGCCTCGTTTGTTTTTTAAATAGATGTGGGCATTGTGTAAATGGAGGGAGCTTATGCCTGCTCTTTGAAACTGCAGCTGCATCCCTGAATCTCTTCTGTCTTTGAAGGCCAAAGCATGTCAAATAGCACAAGCATCACACAGCTGTGTCCCCTGTGCAGGGTGTGTGTTTGTGTGTGTCTGAAACAGCGTGCCTGTATGTCTGTCTGTGTGTGTGTGTGTGTGTGTGTGTGTGTGTGTGTGTGTGTGTGCACGCATGCATGTGTGTACTGTGTGGATTGTGTATGGTCACTGTGTGGGTGTGTGTGTGTGTGTGTGTGTGTGTGTGTGTGTGTGTGTGTGTGTGTGTGTGGTGTGTGTGTGTGTATGGTCACTGTGTATGGTCACTGTGTGTGTGTGTGTGTGTGTGTGTGTGTGTGTACTGTGCAGAATGTGAAGCACACACACTGAGGATGACCAGCAGAGTGGAAGCAAACACTGGACAGCTACATTAAAGTTGAGAGAAATAAAGTGTCACCACCACACACACACACACTGAAACACACACACTGAAACACACACACACACACACACACACACACACACACACACACACACACACACAGAAACACATGCACACACATACTCCTTGAACCACACACTTCAACAATCTGTGGAAACAAACACCCACACACTCCTACACACACAAATACGCACACACACACACACGCGCACACACACAGAAAACAGCCTTTCTACCAGCACCCGTCGCCCACGCAGTGACCCCGTCATCTGTGGCCACCCGTGGGCCCCTGGGGGCACATCCAACCCCCGTCTTACAGCACAGTCAGGTGGCAGCCCCCCCCCCCCCCACCCCCACAGCATGCCTGACCACCCATGCCCATGTTTTCCCAATTGAACCCCTTTTAAACCCTCATACTGACAGATATATTGTACCACCTCACAAAAACACTACCCACAGCTACATTTATTCCACAGATATTATCTACTTGTGCGATCACGTGATCGTCTTTTTTTCCCACGGCAAATAAAGAACGTTCCAGAAATGTGTACGATAAGTATTAGGGTCACACAAAAGTGAAGTAGTTAATGTCGGTAGGATAATTGCTAAGAGACAGCTGCTAGGGGGGGGGGGTTACAAACACTTGTAAAGAGACACAGATAAGTAAATAAATAAATGTTACATAAATGTTAAATAAATACATTTTACAGGTTACAAAACACTTATAAAGAGACACAGATTTTGCCAGAGATAAATAAACAGGAAATTACGTACTAACCGCACTGGCACCATAAAGGACTGCTCAGCACAGTTATCGTCAAACTAAGAGACAGCTGCTGGGGGGGGGGGGGGGGGGGGGCAGGTACAAACACTTGAAAAGAGACAGAAATAAGTAAATAAATAAATGTATTTACAGTGAGTGATAAGCGAGATCAAAGAGGTATGCCTTAAGTGCATGTTTAAAGGTTTCAACCGTTTCAGCCATTCTTAGGTATTCTGGCAGTGTTCCAAAGGTTGGGGGCATAGAAACTAAAAGCTGCTTCCCCATGTCTCTTTGTCCTGGCTTTTGGAACTGTTAGAAGTTCAGTGCCGGAGGACCTCAGGGATCTACTGGGTGTGTACCTTGAGAGCATGTCTGTTATATATTCAGGTGCATGACTATGGAGTGATTTATAGACTAGTAGGAGAACTTTGAAATCTATTCTAAAACTAACAGGTAACCAGTGCAGTGATTTTAATACTGGTGTGATGTGCGCTCTCCGTCTTGTTTTAGTGAGGACTCGCGCTGCTGCATTCTGTATTGTTTGTAGTTGACTAATGGATTTTTTTGGTAGACCAGACAAAAGCGAGTTACAGTAGTGTAGCCTGCTCGTGATAAACGCGTGCATCAGTCTTTCGGTGTCAGCCTGAGCGAGAAACGGTTGCACCTTAGCAATGTTTCTTAAGTGATAAAAAGATGTTTTAATTATATTTTTGATATGGGTTTCAAAATTGAGATCTGAGTCAAGTATGACGACTAGGTTTCTGGCTTGGTGCTTGGTGTTAAGTGCTAGTGTTTTTAAGTGTGCAGATAGTTTCTCTCTTTCGTTTTTTTCACCAATGACTAATATCTCTGTTTTATCTTGGTTTAGCTGGAGAAAGTTTTGTGACATCCATACATTTATATCAGGTTAGTGTCACTGCTTGGCAAGAGGTTGACCCGGATTTGATTCCTGATTGCTGCAGGTTGTCTGGCATTGACAGGCAATTGTCAACGAGTAAAGTCCACCACCGCGCATGAACTAATGCTAATTTAATAACTTGGCTAAATGATTTTGCTAATTTAATACCATGAGCAAGATCCTAAGTGCAAACAATGGGTGGGTCAGTGCAATGCTCCCACACGCCACAGCATAACTTTAGTTCACAAGTTCAGTAGTTTAGTACACAGCGTGCTGGCACGTCTGCCCCGTGATTGGTCATGCCGCACCACTAAATGAATGGGCAGTCATGTTCACAAGTGCGAGCACAGGAAGGAAGAGAGAGGAAATCGCAGGAGATAACAGGAAGGAGGAAGGGGAGACTTGAATTGAGCTTACCAGAGCGGATGTTCGTTTTTTTTTTTTTTCTTGTTCACCTTGTTTTTCCCCCAACTAATGAAGCACTGTGATGAACAGACCTCTGAATGTGGAGACCCCTTTGGCTTTATCCTCTTCTCTTCTCTTAATGACCGGATGACGTGGTGTACTCGAGCAGTTGACTCATGCTGGTTGTCTGTGATTAACCTTCTGAGAAGGTTATTAGTGGTGTCTATGAAGCCAGATGGGTTTTCAGCATGTGTGTGTATATATGTTTGCATCTATGTATACGTGTGGTTCTATGTGTGTGTGTGTGTCTGTGTGTGTGTGGGGGTGGTTGGATGTGTTTGTGTGTGGTTGTGAGAGTTCATGCATGTGTGTGTGTGTGTGTGTGTGTGTGTGTGTGTGTGTGTGTGTGTGTGTGTGTGTGTGTGTGTGTGTGTTTGCGTGCATGTCTCTGAGAGGGAGAAGGAGGCTGTGAGACCCCCTGAGCCCCCCTTCCCTATGCTGGTGACTCATTGTGCCGGCTGGCGTGCCCACATGACAAACAGGCTCATCGCTGCTGCCACCCTTCGGGACTCCTACTCCTCCTCCTCCTCACCCCTCTGATTCTGTGCCACCACCAGTGCCAGCCTCCAGACAGCCACACAGCCCCCCTCTCCTCTCTGCAATCACCTCCTCATCCCCACTCCCCGCTGAACACCACCAGCATGTGGTGTGCTGCACAAGGCCGTCCATACCGCAAAAGCCAAG
The DNA here is from genome assembly GCF_900700415.2 of Clupea harengus. Lineage (NCBI taxonomy): Eukaryota > Metazoa > Chordata > Actinopteri > Clupeiformes > Clupeidae > Clupea > Clupea harengus. The sequence continues at coordinate 14,778,127 of NC_045173.1, read as the reverse complement.
ATCCGTTCCTAAACAAACACCAAAGTGTTACACAGAGCCCGTGTCACTGTCACTTTAATCTGTGTTCCATGGGAGTACACTACAGCTCTACCGCAGTCACTAATGTGGCATTTAAAGGTTTGCTTTTTAGACATTACAAAAAAAACATATGACCTTTTAGCCGGTTTATTATTCGCCGGTATGCCCTAAATGTCTGTAGTGTTCCTGCCAGGGCAGTGTGCTAAGAGTGGAGTTGAGTTTATTGGCAGTCCGGAGGAGTGCCTGTGTTCGTGGTGGAGCTGCTGCTTCTCTCAGGGGGCATAATTGTAGAATTCAATCGTTTTTTTCGCTCATGTTTTCTCTTCTCTTTCTCCCTCTGTCTCTCTTATTCCCTTTCTCTCTCCGTCTCTCTGTTATACCGACAGGCAGATGAGGAGGAGGAGGCGGCATGTGCAGGGTGTTCCACAGAGAGTGAGTACTTAGCACACATTATGCTGTGTGATTCTGTACCATTCTTTGTCATTCATGTGAAAAGAGATGTTTTGGTGCGTCAGCTGTACAAATAAATAACTGTAACTTTGCGGCAATTTCCTCTGTAATGCGCCAACCTTTGCAAATACTGTGCGAACGCAAAGCCCCTGATTTACCTGACGCAAGCTTTCTCTAAAAAACAGTCTATGTGCTTTCAAGCCTGCAATACTGCCTGCAGTCCATACACACACACACATACTCAGCACATCTGCACTGCCAGTCATTCTCGGAGGTCTGGGGTTGTTCTGAAGTCACTACTGAGGGATAAAGAAAGAGGGGATCTGCTTCTAATTCAGGTCATTGTGGAAGTGTTATTTCCAGACACATCTTTTGGGTCGGTCCGTTCCAGGTGCTGTGAGGCATTTTAAACAGGGCTTGAAGAGCTGAATATGAATGGGCAACTCACAATACAGAAACAATATGCAGGAACCAAAAACATAATCAAAGCATCTACTTGACAGGCATCAGTTGTCAGCAAGTCCTTATTGCCTGACCATGTTGACACTCCTGCATGCATAAAATGATGTTTTTGTTTGTTTCTCTCCCTCGCTCTCTCTCTCTCTCTCTCTCTCTTTGGTTTTCTTTTTTTGTTCTCTCTGCAGTCGGCCTTCCTGTGGAATTGAAGAAACCAAAGGTCATCTTCGTGATCGGTATGTTTTCAGGGTAAAGCAATTAAAGTGTCTCACCTGCCTCATTGTTATCATGCCACTTCATTAGAAGCTGCTCGCCCTGGTAGCTGCTGCGTAGAGTGCTGTGTGTGTGTGTGTGTGTGTGTGTGTGTGTGTGTGTGTGTGTGTGAGGCTGTCATGTTATCCTTTGCCGTGTGATGGCATGTTATCTTCTCATTGATTACCTTGTGAATGAATCCATGTGGCAGCATCTACCTTTGTCAGTCTCCTGACAGGCATTCAGACAGACAGACAGATAGAGAGAGAGAGAGAGAGAGAGAGAGGTGGGTGGGTAGAGAGAAGGAGAACAACAGACAGAGAGAAAGATAGTGCTAGGCAGTGTGACGCAAGGTAACATTCAAATGGACATTGGCAAAGAGAAAGAAAAGAAGCAGACAGCAGCAGAGGCCATCAAATGAGCTCCCAGCTGAACGCTGCTGTCCCGCAGTCCCAGCGCTTCTGTGCCAGCACACTCTAATGGGCCCGGCGAAGAGCACGGAGCGCGCCAGACGGAGTGCATTTGAGGCAGAAAGCAGACAAGCTTTCCCCTCCCCGCTTTTCCCTTCAAAAGACACACTCCTGCTGAGGCACACAGTCAGCCGAACTAAAAAAAAAACAAAGCACACACTCTTTCAAAAAAAACAAAGGGAGAGGAGAGGTTGGGGAGGGAGGGAGGGAGGGTGAAAGGCAGAGGTAGGGGAAAAGTGCTAAAAGAGAAGAAGGAGAAAGAGTGGAATCAATTAGCGGGCTTTTTCTGAGCTGCTAGGTTTCATAATGTAAGTGCCCTCCACTGGTCATGGTGGAGGTACTGAAGACGGGTTCATGAGAGAGGGGGAAGGGAGTCGGGCTGGTTCAGGGCCTTATCTGGGCTGTCTGAATAGGAGGGATGATGGAGGCTGTGTATGCTGCTGATGAGTTCTTGGGCAATGTTCAGGTAACAGGCAGAGCCGCAGGCAGTAGTATCCTCCCCTGCCTGCTTTTTTCATTTCTAGCCATCAGGAAAATGGGTGACGGTAATGCAGAGGGATCAGTTCCGGCTCTCAGCGGATAGGTAACCATGACCGCAACTGCTTGACTGACAGGGAGCACAGATTAATTCAGGGGTCGCATATTGCAGGGTGTTTCAACTGCTTCCTGGAATCCCGCTCTCCAGAGGAATATGGAGATGAATCTGTATTTGTCCAATACTTGTGTCGTGATTGCCTGTCTGTCTCTGTTCACATAAGCGATCACCTATATCACAGACCCTATATCTAGATTATACACACCGCTTTCCAGCTAGTCATCCCACAGTAACAGAGTAACAGCCCTGTCATTACAAACCTGTGGTGCACAATCGACTGTGTAAAGGTGCAGTCAGAGACAACGTGAAGGCATACTTCTCAGATGCAAGAGTCTGTATGCTCAAATGGCTATGCTTGTGAAAAATGCAACACAGAATCTGCTCTATTTTGACAAACCATGCTGGGCACCATCACAATCCAGAGAAAGAGAGAGAGTGAGAAAGAGAGAGAGAGATAAAGAGAGTAGTGGGAGTGAATTCTAGATTCCTTTGGGAGATCCCTGCAGCTTTCAATGCACACTCTTCAGACCGCCAGCTCAGCTCTGATTGTACCAGAGAGCCCTAGAGCAAGGCCCACTGTAGTTGGGCGCTCACTGAGTCAGACTCATTGAGAGTTCACCTCATTCACCTATTTTATTTTCTCTGCTCGTCACCTATATAAACTGCATAGTGATGTGGATATCTCCATCTTTCAACCCGCATCTGCAGAAATGTTTACTCTGGTTTCTCTCTCTGTGTGTGTGTGTGTGTGTGTGTGTGTGTGTGTGTGTGCCTCCTACAGGTGGTCCTGGCTCAGGGAAGGCTTTGCAGTGCGAGCGTCTGGAGGAACGGTATGGCCTGAGGCGTCTGACCCCCGGGGAGATCTTATGCAATGAGCTCCAGTCACACAGCGAGAGGAGCCGATACCTACGAGACCTCCTGCAGGGAGGAGAGCCACTACCACAGGTCAGACTGCATCCTTGCCCACACACACACAAACATACTCATGCACTCACACACACACACACACACACACACACACACACACACACACACACACACACACACACACACACACACACACACACACACACACACACACACGTGCACACCTTGCGCTCAAGACACCACCCACATGACTCATGTAGTGAACATAGCAGTCATGGTGTCCAAAGAGGTAACACAGCAGATCCCTACGTACTGTATGTGTTTTAAAACATGTCACACACTTTGTCATACGAGCATTATGTCCTGCACCCCTTGAAAAAGTGAGGTTGCTGGCTCACAACAAAGGGAATGCACGCATTTGAAACCTTGGCATTTGAAGTATGATGCTTTAACACCTGAGTCACAGGTAGTGTAACAACCCCCCTCCCCCCCAAATATTCAATCTCACCTCATACTGAACCATTACACCTGATAGAAAGTCAAATGTAGACCCTTTCTGCAGTGTATTCTCTGTGAGTTCTATAAAATGTGGAAGTTTCTACTTAAGTGGTTTTCTCTTTCGTCAAAACACGGCAACAGAGCTGATGGCTGAAAGAGAACCCTTATATCAAGGATTTTTAGTTTAATCACCCAGGCTTTGGGGACGGTCTCATATAGTGAACATGTATACAGATTACTAAAGCTAGGCCCACAGAGATGTATAGTATAGTCAGCCATGAGAGGCCATGTCTTCTCCTGTGCCAAATCCATATATTTGTCCTGCTGCGTCACTGGTACCTCATCAGAGCAGCCTACGTCTGTGACGTACTCAGAGCCCTGACCCACATAACGTCAAATACCTGAAGAAATGAGTCTGACGTTTGTTCCAATTCTTCTTCATTTTCAGAGACGCCTCCACACCTGTGCGGGCTCTCAGACAGCCCAGTACTCTGCATAGGTGCTGTCGTAAATGGCGGGTTGATTTTTAAAGCACTTTGTCGGCCAAGTTCTGTGGCCTGACTCTGTTCTGATTATGTTCGTCTCTCAGTTGCCAGCGTGGCTGTGGTCGTGCCAGAGGAAACAGACATTTGGAGCTCATCAAGTGTAGTATGTTACAGTACAGTTGCTTAGCAACGCAGACATCGTTAGCATCTTCAGTGAACTGCTTTCCTAGGCAGAGATGTAACCCAGACATATGTGTCGATGCGTGTGTGTGTGTGTGTGTAATTGATGTTTGATGTGTTTACGGGTATGTAGTGAGTTTTGACTGTCTGTGTGAAATATGAAATGTCAGCTATATATTTTATTATTCCTGGTGTGTATGTGTTTGTCTTTATATTTTCTGTGTGTCAGTGTATGTATGTTTATTACTAAATGCTTAAAGCTCTTCAAGTCAAAATAAATAAGAAGGTGGTCAAGACAGTGAATGGATGTGGGTCTGTCACAGAGTGTTTCAGTCAGGGGTGTTTGTCAGAATGATGTTTGTGAAGCCAGACATGAATTTTTGGACCCTGCGTTGATGTGACAGATGGATGTTTCAAGGTGGGACAGAATGGAGACCGTCTATTTATTAATGTTGCTATTTGTGTGTGTGTGTGTGTGTGTGTGTGTGTGTGTGTACAGGACAACCTTTTGGACCTGCTGTGCGAGTCCATGACTGCCCCCACACGCCACGGGAAGAACTTTCTGATCAGCGGTTTTCCACGGGACCTACGACAGGCAGAGGAGTATGAAGCCAAGGTTAGAGCCAGGGAAGGGCATGTGAGTGTGTTCTGTGTGAGTGTGTGTGTGTGTGTCTCTGTGCGGGTGCCTGAACACATCTCTTTGGCAGTGCTTTCCACTAGATGTCTGTCAAAACAACAACACAATTAGCCAAGAACAGTCATGCAGCGTGCACTCAGTCACTCCACAACTCATGGTACGAAGCCCATGTCACTCTTGATTAGTGTGACACAACAGCGTGAGCATTCACTCTGCCTTTCCCCTTGTCATTCCCTTTTCTCCTTTCAGTCCAGGACGAGGTACCTCCTCACAGAAATAGCTTTGTTGAGTTCTCACTTTCAAAGGGACTCCATCTTGAGAGGCAAACATGTGAAAATGGTACCTGTCACTACCTGCCAAAATCATTTCTTACTACTGGCCAACCTTTGTGAACGCCCATTCTTTATTCTTGTGAGTGACATCAGCCCACTCCACTATCATGTCAGTAAGTGGCTGTGGGCACTCACTGAAAGAGCCTCTCAGTTGCCTGACAGATTGCCTGCAGATTGACATGTGGACAAGTGCTAAAGCAGAACAGGGGGCCAGTGGGTGAGGCTGTGGCATCTGCTGCGCCGCACAAGCCTTTCAGTTTCATCACCCTTGATGGCCACACTGGGGGGTAATGGAGGGTTCTGCTCATTGCAGAACACTGTCTATACCCAAGATTTTTCTGCTCTACTTTCACAATGTTGGAAAATGACAGCCAGTTATCAATATAAAATAGATACACAGATGAAAATGGCTCCAATAGAAAAGTTAAGTCTCGACCTCCCTCCTCCCCAACTCCTTTCCCCCTTCCTGATTTTCATCCCTCTTCTCCTCTCCTCTCTCCGCTCAGATGAGCCAGCCCAGCCTGGTACTCCTGCTGGAGTGTTCGGCCGACACCCTGACCAGCCGGCTGCAGCAGAGGGCCAGGACGGCGCTGCGCTCGCAGGACGGCCGGGACGCTGACCAGGACGTCCAGAGGAGGGTGGAGAGCTTCTGCAGCACCAGCCGACCCGTGGCCTCCCACTACAAACACAGAGGCCTTCTGCACAAGGTGGGAGAGCCTTTGGTGTGGTATGACAGAGTTTGGTTAAAAAACAAACAAAAGATCTTAAGGTTGTGTTGCAGGCTTTGGCCGATGGAAAATATAGATAAATAAATTACTAGCTTCAAAAATACAATTTACAGCACAACAAAAACAGATTGGAGAGACAAATCCACCATATGCTTCCCTTTTCATATGTTCTGCAAGTTCACATTGCCATCAGCTAGAGTGGCAATATGAGATATGAGAAGAATTTAAAGCCTCTCACTCCATACTGTGCCACAGTGCACTAACACTACTTAGGGCCCAGAGAGGGTCGGATTTATATTGCCCTACTATTTTGTGCAGCTACAATTCAATTTCCATAAATGTTTTTTTTTTTTATATTGTGTATCAGTCATTCAGTGTTGCTTTTGCAGCCTACCACACATACATGTTTACACTCTTACGGGCATTTTTGGTCAATCTGCCAAAAAGCTCTGGAACTGTTTTGCAACTCTTGCTGTAATCTCCCCTCCTATACTCGTCCCTTTGTGTGTGCAGATTGATGCAGAGAGGCCCCCGGATGAGGTGTTTGAGCAGATCTGTGCAGTCCTGGACGACTGCTAGAAGCCCTGAAATCATGCTGCTGCCCCCAAGTGGAGCAGACACTCAAATCACCACCAAGCTTGCACAGTCAAGGCACACTGAAGTGACATCTGCTGAGAGATCCACCAGCACACACACACACACACACACACCAACAAAACTCCTGTTCAGTCTCCTTCTTGCTTCTGTCCCATTAATGAAAAACAAGTGTCAAATCCTTGATACGCGTGTTTCTCTTTGCAATCCGTCTTTCTCTCGCTCCATTTGTACACAGCTGCCACTGAGATAACTACCCTGAAATATAAACACCATCTTTTGTTGCTAACGCTAAGCGCTTGCCCCCTTACGTTAAGTGCTTAGGTAGCCCACAGAACGAAGAGAGGTTTGCTGTTCTTACCTTACCCAACAAAAGTCAGATGGCCTGGGGGTGTACAACGCCTGTCTGTAACTGTTCTTACGTACTTCTCCTCTGATGCTTTACATAGTGTTGAGCATGCAAATACCAGCTATGTGACAAATCAGCCAATTGCCTTTTGTGTTTTAAGACCCGCGCCCCCCAGAAAACTCAACATATAAAATGTTTGGAATTCTTTTTTTTTTTTTGTCTAGCTGGAGTCTTCACAGCCTCATGTAAGCCCTGCCTTTGGATTCAATAAAAGCGTTTCATAAGGAAATGTGTGAAGGTTGTTCTTCAGCACCACGTCTGGAGGGGGAAGTGATGATGTCTTGGTGGATATATATTACGCAGTACGCCTAAAACGACAGCACTGGCTGATACATCTGACAGTGAATCCCATGAATAAACAAAACAGGGTACACACATTTTTCCGAGTAATATATTCATATGACGGCATTCACTGGAGCAGGGGCCGACAAGGATATTCACTCACTGAACTGGCCGTGTTGTCACATCTGCATTGCCTCACAAATCACATGCAGGTGGTTGGAGTAAGTGCCCAATGCTGTAAGTCTACCTAAACCCTGACTTTTGTATCTGATCAGATGAACGTTCTAGAATGTGTTGCAGTTCTGTTGGGCTTTGATTGCCTCTAAAACCCTTTTTGCTCTTGACATCTACTGGCTGCTTGCCGAGTGCGGAAAGGGAAATGCGCTTCTGCAGTGCCAACCGTACTCCTCCCAAGGCTCCAAAACCTGTAACCTTCAAACAGGGACAGAAGACGTCCACCAGTAATTTACAGGGTACCCATTCCAGCACTACAGATATTTATCATTTAGTCATGTCCAAAGTAATCTGCAGTGTTGTACAGATGACATTTTTTATCAGTATGTGTGCACCCGGGGTATTGAACCCATGACTTTTAGCGTTTTGAAGACCTTGCTACAGGAATACTTAAACAATGTATTAATATAAAAAATCTCAAATGTTTCAGTAGTTTGACTTACTGACTCAATGCTTGATTCACGGTTCATTTTGAGCCAATGATGTAACAACGAAAGATTCAATCATTTTCATTTTTAGGTGAACTATGCCTTTGCACATTCACAATAAGTCAACAGCGTGTTCACACAAATAGAGATTAATAAAGATCTCAGAGTCAAGCAGTATAGAAAGACTTTTCACATACTTTTATTTCCACTGTTCTCCTCTAACAGTTTTTTTTTTTTTACATTATTTAAGAACAGACTGTTATACACAGATACTGAAGCAGGGTAAAGGGACAAGGGAAGGGACAAAAACAAAAACCCATACAAAATGGCCTACTTGAAGCACAACAAAATCTATGTGTATAAAATAATGTGGGTGTACCACTGTTGGTGGCAACTATCGCCACCTTCATTTCTTTTAAATTTTTTTCTTATTTTCTTTTTTAAATAGGTTAATAAAAATACAATCTTCTCAATGGAGCGTGAGGGGAACTGCTGCAAAACGAGAAGGATCTAAAGATGTGATGATCTGGGGGGGTGGAGGGCTGGTTTGTATGCAAGACGACACTGGTCACCGTGTCGCCTTGACCAATCAGAGGTGGACTCCAGAAGAAAGGAAATAAAAAATAATCATGGCACACAGCAACTACCAATGGCTACTTTCACCATATATATATATATATATATATATATCTTTTAGACTCCACATGATCAACAGTAAACACTGATAAGATAGTTAAAGAAGAAAAAAAAAAAAAAAAAAAAAAAAAAAAAAACTTTTCAATTCCATGTGTCAACGCCCTCCCAAGCCCTCTTCCGCAGGCTAGTGCTCCAAGCTGTAGTGCTTCATGGTTGGAAACTAAACGCATTTCAATGGAGAGGATTTACTAGGTCAGCACGTAAATAAAGAGACAACATTGCATGAGGGTGATAAAAGGACAAAAAATAAAAAAATAAACCCAGAAGAGCAGCTTTTTAGTGAAAGTGGCAGCCCCTGGTGAAGGCCCAAGTCACAAGGCCCCACTAATGGGCTTTTTCCTCTGAAGAACAAGATGACATTAGATTAGCAAGCCCCCCCAGTGATTAGGTTAAAGACCTGGTATGAATCAAAGACAACAGTCTCAGCACCAAGTTCCTGTTCTGTTCTTTTTTTCCATTGTTGTTGCTGGCTTTTTTCTTCATTTATTTTCTTTTTTTTCTAACTCATAACAAGAGATAGAGCTCACACAGAGAAAGCGTCACTTATAAATATTCAACTACAGACATCTAGCTACACCATTTGCACTCTGGTTAGCGAGTCCAAGACCCTCCCCCTGTCCCGCCCCCCATACTGAGGCACGGCACAGGTACAGTACGGTGGCCTACTGGGCCCAAAACAGACTTGGCCAAATGGAGCTTCACCAGCACTTCATCAGCTGAAAAACAAGCACAAGGGAAGAGGGTGGGGGGAGAACGTGGCGATCTAACGTCTCAGGTTTTGTTGGGGGGGGAATGTGGCTGTGTCTTTCACTTCTTTCTTTTCTTCTATTGGTTCATTCATTCTTTTTTTACCGTTTTTCTTTTCTTTCGTTAAATAGTGTGGGTTTTAGTGACCTGTTAACTTATGATGACAACAACCGTGGCAAGGTGCGGTACACCCCCCATCCTGTCGGGCAGCACTCTTCTGCCCAGTAGAGGGGGGGTTGGGGTGTTTTTTTGGGAGTCTGTAAGGGGACGGTGGGAGGAGGCCGGTGTCACCCATCTGTGCCCCCCCACACAGCTGCGGCTGCTGCCCCACCTGCCCAGACTAAGCGTTGGAGTTTTAGGATGGAGCCATGCACAGAAAGCCCTGGGGGCTGCTGCCAAGCCCTGGATGCACTGCTTCGCCCTGGCTGCTGTCATCTGTTGGCAGGGAAGTAGTTGGGGTCCAGGTAGTTGTAGCCGGTGCTGTGCGGCAGGCAGTAGTCTCTGTCCAGGAAGCTCTCGGCCTGGTAGACTGGCTCCAGCCGGTGGGTGGGCTTATGGGTCTCTGTTTTGTACACACTGTGGGGGGGGGGGGGGGGGGGGGGGGGGGGGGGGGGGGGGGGGGGGGGCACAGAGAGAGACAGAGAGAAAGAAATAAAGAAGGAAAGAAAGAAAGAGAGAGGGGCAGAGACACAGATGGTCATCAAATAGTTCTCAGTGAAGCTTACTAAGCAGGGAAAGCAATGGAAAGGGATGAAGCTTTAAGGGTTCCTTCACATTGACGTGATGGAGGTTGAGCTTTTAGAGGTGCTTCGACATTTATACTACGTGATTCTTCAGGATAAAGCACCCACTCGACATCACCACTCTCTTGCATATGCCAAGTTAGGCTGATAAATAAGGCTTTTAAGAGGTTTGCCTCTTGATTCTTGAGAAGCATTACAGCCATCTCCATCAGGCCTTTAAGCAAAACAAGCGAACCATAATGACAATCCCTGAAGATGAAACTTCAACATTTAGTATGGGCTTCTGTGAACAGACGACTATGCTAGTAAAGACAGGGCATAACGGCTGGACTATGGGGGGGGGGGGGGGTTCCCTGCGAGTCAGGTAACCATAATAAAACCAGTGCAGGTGAATCAGCTTGAAACTACAAGTTTGCAGAATGAAATTTACAAAGACCGAACGAAGCATGATTGAATGAACGAAAAAATAAACAAACGAGCCAATGAATGGATGAAAAATGAAATCTGGGAAATTACATTAATTTGTTCAACTGGACCCCGAATCGCACGATGCAGGAGAAAAGCAGATCACTCCACACAAACTCCTCGCAGAGGTAATGCAGCAAAGCACCCGCCCGCAGCAAAGCACCCGCAGCAAAGCGCACGCAGCAAAGCACCCGCACGCAGCAAAGCACCCGCACGCAGCAAAGCACCCGCACGCAGCAAAGCACCCGCACGCAGCAAAGCGAACGCAGCAAAGCACCTGCACGCAGCAAAGCACCTGCACGCAGCAAAGCACCTGCACACCTCATTTCCATCAGCTATGAACACAATCAAGACAAGTGTTGTCAGCAGTGCCCTGGCGGCCCCTTCTAGATGCAGAGACAACGTCTGGATGCCTGGCTGATGATTTAATTGGTGTAGAAAGAGAAGGCGCAGGCGTGAATCACAGCAGGCAGAATGAGAGGCGAGAGGGGGGTAGTGCCACAGCAATCCTGATCTGCAACAGGGAGGTTAATAAGAAGGGCAGGCAGAGCCATGCCACTGACTGTGTACCACGTCCTACTGTGAGGGAGCCAGGACTGTCAGTCTAAGACCCCATGCAGACGAAGCCTAGTTTGCCTGAACCCGGGTTCATTTCACACATATCAACTTTTTAAATTGCGTGCACATGAACCCAGCGAATCCGATTGACTCAGCTGTAGTATATCCCCCACGCCTGTTGGTGGCGCTTTGGTGCTACAGACAACTGAAGAAAACGGAGAAGAAGACAGGAGCATGCTATCAAAGTAACATATGACAGTAGTTGAGCTCCAACTAGCAACGTTTAGCTTAGCCGCATAGCCTACATTTAATCTGCACAGTAACATTATGGTGGTTTATAAAATCAGTGGTAAGAGCAGACTGTAGGTTAAGCGAAAAATAATTATATTTGTTATTGATAATAAAGAGTTTAGAACAGTGCAACAAAGCAATGTGCAACATGACATGTCTGAGTTGTTTAAATGCCTGTGCTTTATGGAGATGCTGAGCTTGAGCACGAGAGACCACAATGCAAGTGCTGTGGATCCTGGATGTTTCATGGTTTACAATTGCTTCCAATTTCATGGTTTTATTACTAACAACAAATGTAGGCTATTGTTGAGGGCTTTGTCCTTCACGTAGGCTACCTCTGAAGTAACGTTAACGCTAGCTAGTAGCTATCGCTATCGTTGTCTGACAGGACTAAAGCTAACGTAACATTCATCTGTTTTGAAACTTCCGTCTATAATAAAAAATCTTTTCACGTCAGATTTGCTCATATAGGCTATGGTCTGATGCAAATAGATTAAACAGTGATAGATTAAAGTGTGGCTTGTTAATGTCATCCCTTTCCTTACAACAGATAGATAGATACATTTGTATTAATCCCGTTAGGGAAATTCACGTGGAAAAGGAGCAAGGTAATAGGAAGAATTTTTTTTTTTTTAAACTGGAGAGCTGTTATAACTGGCTGCCAAACTCACTGCGCCATGGCAACCCATTCAGTTATTAAATAATGCCGGTTGTGTCCGTTGTTCTGGCTGGTCTAATGATGCGATCACGTGAGGCAATCCGATTAGGTATGCGGATAGCGTGCAGACGAACACCAACCGCAACCGGATTTCGAGTTCTCACTTTGGACCCCCGATTCGAGGGAGTGCGGATACAGTGTGCGGATACAGTGCGTTCGTCTGCACGATAGGGCTATCCGGAGACGGGGTTCTCCGGGTTCAGGCAAACTAGACTCCGTCTGCATTGGGCCTCAGAACTACCTATGTGTGTTTGTGCATGCATTATGGATCATGTGTAGGGCTGAACGATTAATTGCATTAGCGAATTAATCGCGATATGATAAAACGCGATTTTCTAACCACAACGTCCGCGATTACAACGTGGTTTTTAAAATAAAAAAAATAATATTTTTTTTTCTTAAGATGGTCAATTTTGCACACAGTGTTTAAAAAGTGCATGCCTTGTGTTTATACTTAATGACTTTGTTTAAATTACTTAAATGCACAGTGGCAAAGCCACCGATTTGTTGTTCTTGTTTCTGTAATGAGCAGTTAAATAAAAATGTCAAATGTGGGAAAGAATATTTTACACTAAACGTATCTAATATCGTGTTGGTCATATTCAAATCATTCATTACGTTTTGTTTGGGGGGGGGGGGGGGGGATAAATAAAAAAAATCGCATATTAAACCGCAATCGCAATATTGGGGGAAATAATCGCAATTAGATTATTTTCCCAAATCGTTCAGCCCTAATCATGTGTGTTTTTGTGGGTGTTTGGCTTATCTTCTTTCTCCACCAAAAAATGGCCTTCTCCAGCGTCCCCATCAGACTTGCCATGCACGGGAAGCCTGTGCGGGTTAATTCCTTTTGTTTCGTTTTTTCCAGTTTTGTTAGTCTAGTCTTAGTTAGTCTAGTATTTGTATATTTTTCGCATAAAATACTGGCCGGCGCTTCAAACCCCCAGTGTCCAGTGTGGTTTGTGAAAAATGCAATGTGCAATCACTATGGTCACTCCTGGTTGCTTGGTGACAGGTGATTAGCTGGCTTTAAAAAAAAAAATAAAAAAAAACACACTTACCATGGAGCCAAGCAAGCCCACCTCCCTCTAGACTCATAAGGCCTAAGAAAACCCTCCTTTTCAGACTACCCCAACACCATACTTATTTGTCAAAGGGAACTATTTATATCAACGCAGTCTCTACACCACTGCCATTTTTTCTGCATGTTCCCCATTAGTGGAATTAAAGGGACAGCCCCACCCCTATTGACAGACCGTTAGCTGCACATGTAAGGACAGCAGCATGTGCCAGTAATCAATTCAACAAAGAAATAAAACAGACATAAATTGAATTGACGTGGATTTGCGTGTATGTAACAGCATGTATAGACTAGAGCTGCAACGATTAGTCGGCGAAATCGATTGTGAAAAATTGTCGACGATGATTTTTATTGTCGACGCGTCATAAAATATATATATAAAAAAAAATATATTAATATATATTTTTTTTTTTGGCAGACGCTAGCAGAGCTACCGGTAATTTTCATTCGGCATTGCAATGCACTATAGGAAGTGCGAAATAGTGAAATAATCTTGCACTAATAATAATTGACCAGCATTGAGAAAAATGGAACACAATCTGAAAATAGCCTAGCATACAAATCATGCACCGTTTTCTTTGTCCTTCGTTCTCGTACCTTCATGTGCTGCATATCAGAAATGGCCGACTGAAAAGCGAATTATTCTGAGACGGCTCATGTTACCATGGAAACAATAAACAAAGCTAGCTTTAGTAGCTGCTGCATATGAGATATGGCTAACAGAAAAGTTGCAATTTTTCTCAATGATGGTCAATTATTAGTGGTTAAAGAAGCACTATTCCAGTATTTCGAAGAGAATGAGCTGTGGGAGCACAAGAACAGTGAGTGTCTAGCAGCAATTATCATAGACATATACGATATATCTATAACTTATAGTAAGGTTTAAGCTTACATGTTGGAAAACAGAACGTCTCATGGAGGATGCTTGCTAACGCTATTTCAGTTATGTTAAGTGCAATGTAGTAAATCAGGGAATTATAAGAGTAGCCTGTATTTTTGTTTGTTCTGAATAGTTAACCTCCTCCACTTAGCATTCTTCAAACAAAAGATTGTGGGCAAAAAATATTTCATAAGTTGAATTTGAATGTCACTTGCAGCCCAGTTATTTTGCACTTGCAGAGGCTTGATTGCTAATTTAATTTGTATTACTATTTAATTTATGTATTATGATGATTACATTTGTTACTCAAATACATTTGAAATTAAAATTCTAACATTTTGAGTCGTTTTTTTAATTTGCTATGGGAAATAATCATTAGATTAGTCGATTAATCGAAAAAAGTGTCGATAGAATAATCGATTAACAAAATAACCGTTAGTTGCAGCCCTAGTATAGATATATCCCTGCAAGCGTGCGCACTGGCACACGAATGCTTAAACGACTGGGTGGGATGCCCTATAAAACACTCACCAATCTGAACAGACTGGTTGGGTAGCCCTATAAAACACTCACCAATCTGAACAGACTGGTTGGGTAGCCCTATAAAACACTCACCAATCTGAACAGTTTCCACAGAAGTCCACGGTACAGTCCGGCGCGCAGTCCTGGCAGTGCCACCTCACCCCCTGGATGGGATCCATGCCACACACGTCGCACTAGCAGAGATCACATCATCACAAACTGGGCTTTTGCTGGAGACAATATGCACTTTGGATTTCACACTACACATACCTTCTTGCAGTAAAATAGGACATAAAACTAGTCTCTACACATCACAAAATTGGAAGCACATTCATGACTGGCCTGAACCTTTTTTTTCAATCACAGTAATTAACTGATGTTAACTCAAGGCACTTTCCCAAGCCCAATGCCCATACCCCTGAGAGCAAGCACGTAGGCAACGTTGGCAAGAGAAAACTCCCTTTTAACAGGAAGAAATCTTGAGTGCTTTAAAACGTTTCCATTTGTTGCAAGTTTTGTACGCAGGGGTTCAGTACGCCATGTGAAGGTTGCCAGCTGTGCTGAGAGACAGATATGATCTGTGTTTTAGTCCTGGCTGCAGCTGTACCTTGAAGCCCATGTGCTGCACCGCGGCGCTCTCCACCTGGATGTCCTGCAGCTTCTGCTTCTTCAGACGCTTCAGGTCCATAAGCTCCTTATACTCCGGCAGGTTCCGGAACTCCACCGGTACGCCATCCTCATCCTGCATACACACACACACACACACACACACACACACACACCATAGATCAGACAACTACCCTAACATGGAAGAGTCAGAGAGAACACAAATGCAAATGCAAAAAAAAAAAAACAGGCCAACAAGTAAACGTAGAGGCTAACAGCTAAATGTGTCATCCTCAATCAAACACTCTCCTATGCACGGACATGTGCGTGTACACGTGGTTTAGAGGCATGTGTGGTAATAGTAAAAAAATTAAAAAGACAGACACCTCACAGTTCATGGAGAGATTCAAAGGAGCACTTAAATACTAGGAAAAAGGTGTAAAAGTAAGCTAATGTTCTAAGCAGGAGACTGATATAGCTCAGCTTGACATATTAGGTTTTCCAGTAGAGGTGTGTGTGGCCCGGTACCAGCCTTGGCTCCAAAGGCAGCGTGCTTCCTGTGTTCTCAGTGGGACACGCTGACCCAGCCTGCCTCAAAGGACACAAAGCACACACCACAGGCTCCGGACGGAAAATGTCAGGAGCCGCCTGTCTCACACTCACCCACACTCACCCTGCTATTCCCCCCACCACTGACATAGGCACTGAATTAATGGCATCACTGTCCTCCGAGACCGACACCTGATCAAAGGATTGCTTACTGGCTAGTGAGGCTGTCCTTCCATAACTGGCAAAGGTTGCTCCGTAGCATATATGGGAAATGTGACTTCTATTTGAGTTGAAGAGAAAGTTTATAGCTAGTGGATGTAGCAGGCTACAGTACAGTTCAGATTTTAGGGGTACAGTTGATTTGGACCAGTGAGATTTGAGAGAACCCTGATGCATGGCTGAATGAAGGATCAGTATTTCACTGACGTGAGGCAGAACACCTGTAAGAGGGGCTGTGTGCAGGCAAGCTCTAAGGATGTCAGCATGCATCATATGACACGCTGGCAGTTTTATGGAATGGAAACAAGAAGCAGTTTATACCCCCCAACTTCATACAGCAGCTGAGTTGAGAAAGCTGCTCCATGACTGAAGCCCTGCTAGCTGCTTGAGTCTGGTAGTTTGGACTGCATCGAGAGCCTATCCACAACCAAATTGTTGTCTAGACATCTATGCTCCAAACAGCAACATCATAATCTTTTGAGATGAACACACTGGGCATTTACAGACAGCATGCACACCATCAGCATCATTCTCCCCCAGTTCGGGTTTAGGTGGTTAGGGGATAAAAGACTGCAGGAGGCTCCATAAGCAACCCTGGCATTTCGAGCATTCTGCCCTGTGAGCTCTGCTACAGGATGACAGCCAGTACGTGTGTGTGTGTGTGTGTGTGTGTGTGTGTGTGTGTGTGTGTGTGTGTGTGTGTGTGTGTGTGTGTGTGTATGTATGTATGTATGTATGTATGTGTCACTGACTGAGTCATCGGCTGTGGGGTCCTGCAGGCTGTTGAAGCTGGAGCGCTCGTCCTCATCATCCATGTAGACAGGTGGCTCGTAGGAGGTCAGGAAGGTGGAGGGTCGGTACAGGTGCTTGTTCAGGTGGTGGTGTCTCTTGCTGGAGGCCTTGGGGGAGAAGCAGCAGATGGGGAAGTGCAGGTGTCAACAGTCTGCTGAATCCAACGCAGCTTTACACACACACACACACTACATCAACTCTAACGTCATTCTTCAGGAGAATGGCTTTATAAACGTATGTCTATAAAGACATACTGTTTTTTTTTTTTTTAAACCAGGTGGACTGATTGGACATGGGTTGCACCTTAGGGCAACATTAGATACAGACCATATATTGACTTTTTAGTATATTTATTTTTTAGGCTTGGACCCAGTTTTGTGAATGCATTATATTGATATTGAAGCTAATCCTGTTAGCTCGCAAATGGGACTTGTTTAACTTTAGCAATGTTAGCAAGAAGCTGAGTGTATAACATTAATGACAGGACTTTTTCCACAGTGATTCATATACAGTGCTGTCTAAAGATTGTATAAAAATACTCAGGAACAATGCTTTATTTTGCATGCTTAGGTTTGACATTATTCCTTCCAAGTAAACAATGAAATTCAAACTCTGCCTTTTGTATCCTCTCGGAGGAGCTTCAGGCTTTGTATCTTTCATAATCTGGACCCACCGTTTTGTATTATATGCATTATTTTGGTGTAATGTTGTCAGTAACATTATAGTTGTTAGCAGCACAGGTCATGCCATTCATAACAAACTCAACCCTTGTTCACAAGCTTTTCTTAAAACTATCAACATCCATCATAACAAGCTTAAATCAACAAACAAGCGACTAGTTATTGCCTGAACACTGAGCGAAACAGCCTTACCTTCTTGCTGTACATGCATAGGTTGGGTGTTCTCCCGGGTACAGGGATGCCGGCCTTCGTCAGTTTGATGAAATATTTCTGCACTCTGCTGGCGACCTGCGGCACACAATGAAGCCCCCAGCTGCTGTGAGCCCAGAGCGCTGCCTGGAGAGCGCTGCCTGGAGAGCGCTGCCTGGAGAGCTCCCAGGGCAAACAGCGCATCTCACATATCATCATAAGCACAGCTGCTCGTCTGCTATGAAAACAGCCACTTCGCACTGGTGAGGAGCACTCTGGCCTGCACTCCTACCCGAATAGTCCTTGTGTGGACTAGTATTACAATCTGATCATTAGCCGAGAAAAAAGTGGTTCATTAGCCCTCCTATTGTGTTAGGATTTGAGGTCTAGTAAATGAGATAGGAGTACTTCAGGATGAAAAAGCTATTTTTAACACAGACAAAAACCAAAAAAACTATAAAAAGGGATCCATTTGGCTCCGAACACAAGAGGGTTAAACAAAACACATTATTAGGCGTGGCTTAAAGGAGCCTAATGTTGAGGCTGAGCTCATTGGGACAGTTGGTACAGAGGAACGAGGGCAGTGTGGTGCGCAGCCGAGGAGAACCTGTTTGGCTGTTCGGTTGCCCAGCCCGTCCGCAATCTTCTGCCACCGCTTTGCCTCAACCTCCTCCGGTGGAAACGTCACCAGCAGCTGCTCCAGCTTTTTCTGCGCGCACACACACACACACACACACACACACACCTCCATTAGTATACAGGGACAGAGACAAACAATACGTAGAAACTCATCACTGTGAATGAAAGTTGGTGGAATTTGTGTGTGCGTGCGTGCGTGTGTGTGTGTGTGTGTGTGTGTGTGTGTCTACCTGTTCCTCTATGGTCCACAGCTGGTTGAAGGAGTCAGGTTTATTCTGATGACACACTCTCCCTCTGATCATCTGGAACGAGAGAGGGGAGAAACAGCTCAGTCTCAGTGTGCCCTGTTCACATTCATCTCAAACTACACTGAACTCAGGAAGAAGCATGCCGCGTGTGTGTGTGTGTGTGTGTGTGTGTGTGTGTGCGCGATTGATACATCACAAGTCAAACTGAAAACAAATGAAACATAATGGAGAAATAAAATGACCTTCCTGTCATTATTCTCAGAATGCTTCACATCTCCCTGACAATGCTTCATTTGAATTTCAATAAATCACGCCACTCCTCACTGGGTGCATCATTTTCCAAAAAAAACAAAAAACAAAACTTAAAAAAAAAAATAACTGAACTCACTGCTGCATCTGTCAGCCAGAGGAGAAGCTGAAATGCCAGCACTCGTGCACAAAGCGCTCGTGGACAAATCATTGAGATGAATCTCTAACTGCAGCCGGCGGGAGCTCCCATAATTGACAGCCATTACCAACAATAAAACAATCCTGCTGTGAATAACAATTACTCCCTTCTGAGGCTGGGAGAGCTTGTGTGTGTGTGTGTGTGTGTGTGTGTGTGTGTGTGTGTGTGTATGGGGGGGGGGGGGGGGGGCATGCAAACGTTTTTGGGGTTCCACTGCAACAACACGTGCCACCCCTGGCCAGCACCATGTCTGAACTCTGTGGCAAGGCTGTGTGTGTGTGTGTGTGTGTGTGTAAACGTTTTTGGGGGTTTCAATGCAACACAACAACACGTGCCACCCCTGGCCAGCAGAATGTCGGAGAAATGCAAGGCTGTTCAGCAGGGGGGGGGGGGGGGGTGGAAGAAAAGTCTTATCTGGTCAAACAGCAAAGGAGACTGATGCAGGAGCTGTTGATGTGATGTGTGGGGCTAGCCTGTCTCACGCCCGTGTAATCGGAGTGGAGATCTGACAGGCCTGTCCTCAGACACATCAGATACAGATTCTTAACTACAGATGGCCTCACAGAGTGGCACGGGACAGAGCAGGCACACAGAAAGAGATAGCAGGCAGAGCAGGCAGAGGCAGACAGAGCAGAGCAGACAGAGAGACGGACAGAGCAGAGCAGACAGAGAGACGGACAGAGCAGAGAGAGAGAGCAGATGCCAAACAAGAAAAAGGATACAGAGGAAAAGACAGAGACAGCCCTCAACTACAGGTTTTATAGACATCATCTTAAGAGAGGCCAAGGACAGAATGGTTATAATCATTGTGTGTGTGTGTGTGTGTGTGTGTGTGTGTGTGTGTGTGTGTGTGTGTGTGTGTGTGTGTGTGTGTGTGTGTGTGTGTGTGTGTGTGTGTGTGTGTGTGTGTGTGTGTGTGTGTGTGTGTGTGTGTGTGTGAGTGAGTGAGTGAGTGAGTGAGTGAGTGAGTGAGTGAGAGAGAGAGAGAGAAACTTATTCCCACTCCTTAAACTCCACCTTATTCAGTGGTCTGTGAAACTGAATTCTGAAAGAGGAATTCTCAGATGCACCACAGCATATCAATAAACCCAAGGGAGTGCCGCTGTCTCCCTCTCACACACACACACACACACACACAAAAGCAATATTCCACTTGGGGCATCTGTGGTACTCCATGCATGAGGGGCTCCTCTGCCAAATACACACACTCTACCATACACACACATACACACAGTCACTCACTCACACACTGAAACACTGTCTACCATACACACAACACTCTCTACCATACACACACACGCGTGCACACACAGCATGCTTTTCTTCTGACTAATGATATTCTGAGTGAGTGGCTGTGGGATGACCCACCTGTGACCTGCTGCTGGAGAGGCTATGTTCCGGAGCGTCACTGGAGGGCAAAGACGAGTAAAGCCCAGCCGAGTCGCTCTCCTTCTTGGAATCCAAAGGACTTTTTGGTCGGATGGGTAAACCCACTGTACATGGCACACAAAGTAACAAAAAGATGACATTTCACATCAGATTTATACTGTGGATTTCTAATCTGGCAGAGGTCCTTAAGGTTATTAACTCAAAAGACAGTCATACAGCATGGTGGCAGTATGTGAGTTCCATGGGAGTGGAAACATATGACCTTAGGTGTTGTAATTAAACCCAGGAGGAGATGAGGCTGAATTTCCTCCGTGTGTTCTCTAAGGTTCTCTACCTTTCTCGTATATAAGCTTCAACTGCCTGGTTTTGCGCTTCTTGTCGCAAAACTCCCTTTCAAAGTCCCCGACGCCTGAGGTGTATTGGTCCCATGCAATTTCTGGGAGCTGGACCACTCTCTGGGGACAGGGCAGCCCCAACGCCACCTGGGAGGGACAGGCAAAGACAGATTGTCAGTACAGAACAGGTCAGCACTCCACCCAACCAACATCATTCTAACCTAAATTTCCCTCGGGATTAATAAAGTATCCATCAATCTATCTATCTATCTATCTATCACTGAGGTTGGATCCATATAGGCTAACGATATGTATGTAAACATGAGGTATTGTTTTAATGATTCTTTACCCATTTTCAAATCCAATTTTTACCCTTAAGTGTTCTCCTTAGAACCCATGGGGGTTGTGCTCAGAGCCTGAAAACCGCTATAATACTGACAGCTCAAGTGGTAACACAAAGAACTTTTCAGACCCCCTTTCGTAGAGAGTATAGAAACAAAATGAGCTGAAAGACACAGGAAAGACTACGGCCTTGATAGAACAAACAGATATTTATTAGAATGAAAGTACGCCTCCGGAGGCTGATTGGAAGAGGGGGATTCTAGTCATGTCTGTTTGACAAAAGATTATTACCACAGACATGGCAATATGAAACAATCAATACATTCTCAACACCAAAACACTAAACCACATAATCTGTGGACATATTACTTTTTTTATTTAATAATTTCGAATGGTTTCATCACAAGGCATTGAAGAAAAAGTTGGCTACTATCAACTAGCGGTCACAGTATGCCAGAGCGGCACAGTGGTTAAGAAACAGCGGCAGGGTCATCTGCCTTAAGTTACTACTGTAATTTGGAGTCATAGAACTATATTGGTTCCGAAGGTCTTTACACAGATCAACAGGTTAAACAAGCTCACGGTCTAAGGCAGGGGTTTTCAACCAGGGGTCCGTGGCCCCCTGGTGGTCCGCGACGGCATTGCAGGGGGTCCGCGACATGAGCCTATGTTGATCAGTTCACCATTGACTTTTTTTATTTTTATAAATATACCTGGGCCCGTCGACATATTTATGTCTGAATAGCCAAGTCGCATTGCCCAAAATACTGATGTAGACCCATATTCAGCAAAGAAATTACACTGACAAGTATTATAGGCAGAATACGTATGCGGGGGGAGGGGGCGTGGCGGCGGTGGCGGTTACAAACATGAAAAAGAAGGGTACGGGACTGTAAAATGTTTTGGGAATCACTGGCACATCAGTGGGCCGCGGATTACTTTCTGGTCAGAATGGTGGTCCCTGGGACAAAAGCAGTTGAAAACCCCTGGTCTAAGGGGTCCAGAAGAGGTGAAATCCAAAAATGCCCTCGGGCTACTGGTGTCTGTGTCGTACCTGTTTCTGCAGATGCTCCACGAAGCCAATGGGGTCTGTCAATGCCTCCTTCTGGTGGCGGGACAGGGCCTCCAGGTCCAGAATGGCTCGAGTCCTCTGGGCCTCCAGCACACTGATGGTCTGCAGCAGCCTCTGGTAACTACAGGGGGGGGGTTAAGGGTGGGGGAGGGGTGTGTGGACACAGCCATGCATTATTGACGCTGACACTCGCCATGTATCAGGGGCCATCAAACTTTCAGGCCCTGCCCAGATGCATGCATTATTTACGGGTGGGATAAACGTCTGCAGTGGAGAGAAGGACGCCGTTTTTTTTCTTCAGAAGTCAAGATCTAACAGCACCCTGTGGTGCCCCATCTATAACCAGTCAAGAGGGGCGTGGCACAGCTTCCCGGGCCAGTGTTCTTTTCATGGAAACAGATGGCTGTATTGTTTTGTAGTGGTTTGTGAGCTGTTGCTGTTTCAAATGCGAAGCGGAGGGGCTTTTCACGTCCTTGTTAGGGCACCGCTACGAGACTGTGGGAGACCAACCCACTGAGCGCTACAACTCAGTCAAATGACCTTTTCCTGCATGCCCTCGGGGCAAACATGAGCCATAAATAAACGCTCAGCAACGAAAAAAAAAAAAACTCCAAAAGGAACTGAATCAGACAAAGGGCCGACACTGTAGACACGGCCGATACTGAAAGGGATTCTTCCTCCTCCTTCACTAAGCCTCTCTGCACGTCAATGCAGCCACAACATGCCATGAATGAGAATCAATAGGGAACAGGGTACATTCAATCTGCACGTTTGTTTCAGACTCATGCTTGACCTAGCCTGTAACAAGCAAGCTTCGTTTAATTTTACTCCCAATCCTGCAAATTAGCATGATCAGAGTCCAGCTCTTCCATTTCCCTTCAGAAAGAGCTGATTAGATTGAGGTGAGGCTTGTTACGGGAAAACTAGCTGTGGCGCGCTCAGGGATGGAGTAAACAGTCCCGGTGGAAATAGCTGACATGTGTGCCAGCTGGGTGAGCTGGCAGCCCGCCTGGGCTCTAGTCCTGAAACTGGCAGCATGACACAGCCACCTATGGGCCAATCACTCCAGCGTTAAGGCGTGGACGACGATGCCAAGACAAAATGGCAGTTTCTGCAGCACCACACAAATTTGTAATTAAAGTTTGTTTTGTGTAGAACACAGCTTTGTCCTGAAATGTGCTGGAAATGCTAGAAGCAATTTCCTACCTTTTCAATTAGCAAGAGGGCTTTTTTGTGAGTTATGCAAGCTTCTGGGCAACGGAAAACTCGAGCACGGAGAGATTTACAGCACAGTCAGGGTCATTTTCACAGTGACTCACTGGGCAGATCACACAGAGATGTACAAAAACACACACACACCAAACACCCATTCAAGAGCACACTGCCTGCTCAAACACAACTACCTCGTGGTTCTCAAGGTTCCCATACATGGCATGCATCAGGCTATATCTGTTTAAGTCATTTCACTGCTTCTAATAACGAAATAATGACACTGGCAGCAGACAAAAAGCCATGTGGATTGATGTCATTAGCATGCAGTACTAAGGCAAAAGGTCTGTGCTGCCATGTGATTGGCCACGGCCTGCCAAGATGGCTTGGCTTGGCACCGCACCCCTGGGCACAGGCTGAATGAGTCCTGACGTGGCACAACCTGGCCACCAGTAGCAGCCATGCCAATCTCATTATCCAGCACTGCGGCTCCCAGATTATCCACTAATACAGCAGCGCAGGGGCAAAGCTAAATCTATAGGCGAGATTGGGTGTGTCTTCAGGGTGTTCAGTGAGAGGAGCGATGAAGCACAGAAAGGGCTACTCACAGACCATATCAATACAATACAGATCAATAAAACTACAGAAGTGCTTTTATCTGGATAATCCTACAGGCTGTCCTATTTCAGCAAACCCACAGAAGAGACAGATGATGTTACAAATGTTATAAAAGCAATGATAATGCACTGCTCATTTTCCAGCTGAGACAATTAAGGCAAAAGAAAAAGATATAGATAGAAAGAGATACATGAGAAAAACATTTAGCTCGGTAAGTGAAATAAACAAAAAGAAAAACTGGCATTATACATTCCTTTCTCTGCCGAGAAAAAGAAACATAGAATATGGAGAGAATAGAAAATTAAATAGGAAGGAAACTGAAAATAAGAAACAATAAGAAAAATTCTATAATAAGAAATACTATATAATCAGCACTATATAATCAAGAAGATGAACAGGTAAGCTCATACTCTTTGTTGTGTTTCAGAGCCAGGTGGTCCGACTCAAAGTAGTAGACGTCTGGCTCCTCTTCCTCATCCTCTTCCTCGGCAGCCAAGTCTTTGGTGGAGCGGGGCGCTCTGCTGTCCAACACCACCGCTGCCTCCGGGCACACTTTGGCCCCCGTGGGCTCCGAGAGTTCACCGCCCGGCCTGCAGGAGGCCTCCAGGCCACCAGGGGGCACCGCCTCCAGTTTGAGGCAGCGAGATGGCGACTCCAGGTGGAGCGTGGTAGGTATGGGTGTGATGGGGGTCAGGGTGGGGGTCGGGACTGGGAATGGGAATGGGAATGGGGCAGGGGGATCGTCTCTGTCTCTGTGAGGGGAGCTGGGCCGGCAGGCAGCGCGGCGAGGCGAAGTCCTCAGGGCGTATCGGTGTTCGTGCGGCTCTGTGAAGGAGGGGGGCTCTGAGGCGGGTGCAGAACACAAGCCCGAGCCGGACATCATCTTCATCGTCATTGTATCTCCTGAGATATGCAAGTCCCCATTGCCGCCACCACCACCGCCACTGTCCTCCTCATCGGAGGCATCAGGCAGCTCTGTGGCCGCAGACAACAGACCACCATTGGTGGCGCTGACCTGACCGTCCACCACCCCCACCTCCCTGGGCTCCAGCTCCTCCTGCACGGGAAATGTGAGCTCGTCCTGAGCCGGGCAGGGCACCACCTCGCCCCCCTCCTCTCCCACCACGTCCACCTCCACCACCTCCAGCTCGGGCTCCCTGAGGGTTGGGGTCTGGCTGCAGGAGACCTCGTCCGAGCCGTTGCTCTCCACATTGGGCAACTGGGTGACGGAGAGGGAGAGGGAGGAGGAAGAGGAGGTCGAGGAGCAGGGGGGCTCCGTCTGCTCAGAGATGAGGCTTCTGCAAGGCACTAGGGGCTCTGGAGAGGAGGGGCTCAGCACCTGGCTGCCGTTGAGCAGCGCGGGGGTGCTGAGGGCTGGCGTAGGAAACGTGGACGAGGGTGATGGAGGGGGGAGGGCTTGAGCAGGCAGACCGTCCGGCAAGGGAGCCTCCTCCCTGTGGATCTCCCCCAGCCCATTAGTGGCCTTGTGGGCCTCCTTGGGCTGGGGAGGTGGTGGGGATGGTGCGGGGGAGGGTGCCCTCTCCTCCTCCACCAGTGCCACCATCACTGCATCAGTCCCTCCTCTCTCCACCTCCTCTTCCTGCTGCTCCTCTGGGCAGAGGCTCGGGGGAGGCAGGGAGGAGATGGGCGCCCCCCTGCTGGGACACTCATCTTTGTCTTTGTCCGTTTGGGGGGAGTGGGGCATGGGGCTCTCTGGCGAGGGTCCGTCTACGGCAGGGGTGGGGGTCTCTTCTTCTCCCCCCACCCCTGTCTCTCCTGAGCGAGTGCAGCGTTTGGGCTTCTTCAGGGCCGGGGAGCCCTCTGCCGATGTGTCTGCCGCTGCTGCCAACCGCAGTCGTTCGCAGTTCTCTGGCCGCTCCGACTCCTCCTTCTCGGAGCAGGAGAGGCCTCGTTTCCTGCCAGAGCCTGCACCAGCACCGCCGCCACCCCCGCTCCAGGCCTCTCCATGACCGGTCTGGGGCTTGTCCCCGTCCTGCCGCTTCTTCGGGGAGCGGGCTCGGGGTGCTGGGGGCGGCGAAACGTCGTCCGGTTGGGCGATGCTGCGGTTCCTGAGCGTGCGGCCGCAGAAGTTCTCGTCCAGTCCATTGATCCCCACGGATGACCTGGTGACGCGCGAGGAGCGGGACGCGGCCATGCTAGGCAGGGCACCTACTGTCCTCTCCTCATCCTGGGGCTTGCTGCTCGGCTGCAGAATGTGGGTACCTGAGGAGGGACAAGGCAGAGAGATAAGACAACAAACACCGGGGGGTGAGCTATTGCAAACCATGGGGCTTCCTGTTTGACATTTTCTTTTTGATTGGAATTTGTTGGAATTCATTTTTCATTTGCGTATCAAGTATAAAATTCAACCCCACCCCTTTAAATGTGAAGAATCCATTACCCTGTCTCCACTTGTCATTGTAAATTGGTCATTAGCACAGATCACACATCAGGAGCTCTATGTGCATTTCTTTGACAAGAACAGCTACTGGATTAGAAACATGGGAATCAACATGGCCAGCCTAGACAAACCACAGACCAAATGTGACAGATGCTTGGATTTACTTCAGAGGCTCTTCATTTCTTTCTTTCCCGTGTTGTTGTAAATTAGACTGCACTCCTGCATGAGTCTGTAGGCCAAAGCAGTGACTCCTTTATTCAGATGGAAGAATTTATGGTTGTTATACTGTATGTTTGTACCACACCAAAGCATGCATGAGTAACATGAAATCCTTTAGAGCATACTGTTGTGCTCAAGCTGGATTCAGTGTGGGACAAAGCCTCATCCAAACAGCTATGGCAAGATATTATCCTGATATCTTGGAATCAGCCTGACTCTTACTTGACTATTACATAAGAATCCTGTTTGTTCTTTCAATGTCAATACCATCATGTCATGGTGCGGGTCAGCGACAATGTAAGAAAACCCTTCACATCATGTTGACAACTATATTGCCAAAAGACACCAATAAGCATGCTACAAAACTTATACAAGAGACAATTGTGCGGTTGTTGGTACTTGCATACATTTTAGGTAGTTAGATCGGTAGTTTTAGACCAAAACTGCAAAAGTCAAGCCTTATTTTTTCAAAGAAGTGTCAAGCCATGCAAGAGAGTGAATGAGCGCCGCCAGTCGTCTATCCAGCACGCATCCAATGGCACTGCAAATGTCAGATGAGCTTTGAAGCTGGGAACAAAGAGCAGCTCATGTCCAGTCCACTGAAGGCACAAACAAGGTCAGACACACTGGGCCTCTGTGGGCCGGGCCGGGTCGGGCCAGGCTCATCCCAATCAAAACACTGAGGCTTCTCCGCACTTGGGCTGTGGCTGGCCAGAGTTGCAACAGGACATATCTGCAATTGTCCAAAGGGACGGACCACGCTAATGTTTTTTAAGCAGGAGCGCACCTGTTGCCACCACTGGCCACATGACCGGCCTTGAGCGTTTGAGGGCAGGGGATGAGAGTTAAATGGACACACTGAACGCTCAGCAGGTTTCACATCAACATTCACATTACATTATACATGAATGACATTTTTTAAACTAATGACAAGCATTTCTTTCACAAAGGGAAACCGGTGCGAAAAGCCTTGTAAAAGACCACCCAAATCTGGTGACCATGAGGATAGGTGCATAGGAGCTGACGTCTCTCCCGCTACTGACAGGAACTAGCCTGGATGCGAACCAGGATGCAGAGTGTTTAGTCTGACCAAACAGGAGAGATCCAGCAGCAGAGCCACTGAATCAGAGAACAGTGGCCATCGTAAGGGTGTAGGGTTACAGCACTGAAGTGATTAGGATCATTGTTTGTGTAGAAATCATCACAGCAGGCCATCCAACCACAGTATCGGAGAGGACTTGGGCATTACACATCTTTGACAATGGATAATTGGTGCCAAGCTGCAGTTCACCATACATTTAAACCAATTACATTTTAAAGGCAAAATTTCAGAATTGGTCATCATCATCAAAAAAAAATGACCGGGATATTACTATGAACTGGCCTGAATCAGTACTCGAGCCAATGGGCAATTGTGGTGCACATAATGGGCTCAATGTAAGGAAGGAAATCTTGGCAATGTCCACCAAAAACAGCTTTAAAACAACCAGGTTGTCATTTGACAAATAATTAAAAATCACTTAATCTAACATCAAAGAAATCCATGCGAGAAAAATATACTAAACTACATGCAACCTTAGAGCCAGAGATAAGTTTAATGAAATGCTAAAGAAGTTCACACATTTGCAGATGACATGCTGGGAGAGAACAGAACAGAAAGTGAAAGCATTACAGAAATGTTAGCCAAGTGCTAAAGCAACACACTAAACGCTTCTGAGAACCATTTGTTCTTCTCGCACGGTCATACTTCACGATGCAACAGTTTCCTTGTCAACACACCACAAGGGGAAAACGAGGGCACACATACCCAGGTTGTGCCCTCTGAGGAGAGAGGGGAAAAAAACACGAACAGGCTTCATACTGATGCAAACTGGGCAACAAGGAATCTGGGAGGTCAGGGCTGCCTTCATATTTATTTTGGCTAAAAGGTAGGAAACAGGCATCACCTGGAGAGAATCCTACATGTATGTTTCTTTCACACTCCACTGACTGCTCATGCAGAGAAGCTAATATGACTTGGCCATGCATACAATGAGACAGAGAGCAGACAGGGAGGGGGAGAAGGAGGAATGGTGTCAATTCTGCATGGTGGGAATGAAAAAAGAGCTTGGACAGATTTGTCTTGTCGTTGCAAACAGCAGGCTAAAACCAAAACCATACATGAGGATGGATTCTTTAACTGCCCTCTGTGATGACCACACGGGCACTAGTGACAATAGGAGTTTGTAACATTGATTGCCATTATAGATTTTATGGTTAGGCTTGCTAATTTAACTGAGATGCTTGCACAAAGACCACTGAGAGCACACAGTATTCAGGTTCATGACACATTCTAGCATCCCATAGGCTTTTACTGAGCTTTTGGGGGAAACTAAGCTTTAGTTTTTAATTTAACAGAGCGCAACTTATCACAAAGTAATACAAATTCTCATGAAACTGTTGAGCAAAAAATGTCCATGCAACTCGGACACCCTTTGAAATACTGCTCATAGCTCAAAGCTCAGCCAGTAACTGACCTACAAATATCAGACTGCATTGTTACAGTCGTTATGATTACCAGTCACTGGATGGAGGGAGGGTAGCACATACTCATTGTTCTGTGCTAGCCAATGGTAATGGTCTTTGCTGACCCACAGCATGATCTCTACGGACAGCACAATACTGTGGAATGGATGAAGAGGCTTCTGCTTAGTCAACTCGGAATTAAAGACATTAGCGAACTGACTTGAATGGTGCGACTTGGAAAAGAAAGAAAAAAGAAGAAAAAAAACTGTTTGTATAGTAAAGTTTGTTGTCGATGCGTTTTATCATTCTCAGCCCCTATGCCAGCCTGTGAAAAGTGTTTATGGATTAGCCCCCATTACGGGGGTACACATGTTTACATGCCATTTGGAAAAAGTATTATTATATCACTGAGGAAAGGGAGGTCCTGCCAGCCATTGCCTTAAGACATGTTTTGCGCTTACATGCGTTGCGCTTAAGGGAATGTATTATCTTTAGTTTTCCCAGACAGGTCCTTGAATGGAAATAACTAACTCTTTCATCCGATTCATCACCAATTAAAGTGAACCGCGCAGACATCTCGACTAACTTCCTGAATTTAGCGCGCGGACACGAATGGTGTATCGCGCATGGTGAATATGAACTTTAAATTGACACGTGCTTAGTGTCAAGGAACTGCTTGATGCTCTCTGCTCATACACAAAGAACACTCTTTCCGAATGCGTACGCAGACAGTGAATCTGACACATATGAAGTTGTATTTTTTGATTGTTACACACACACTGTAACTAACTAACATAAGCACCAAAGATAAAACAATTATAAAGTAGCCAAGGTGTATCAAAAAGGACCCACAGGCCATCCTTACTGGCTGCAGAGACAACAAGTATAACTGCGTAAATAAACTACGAACATTAATACTGAGCCAATGGCTAGCACTGACCAAAAAAGAGGGGCAGTTTTTGTTTATTAACACTTAGCTAATATTCAACTCACCTTGTCATGTAAAACAGGTCTGTTTCACCAAAAGCACACTTCCCATTACTTCTAACGTTAGTTAGGTTAGAGGGCCTCAAAGGCAACACTAAGTCCGCGGGTTGGCATGACATGCAAGCTGGCTGAGAGCATATTATCAGCCGCTTTTACTATAACCAACCCTCCAAGTTTCTGCACTGATGGTGCCTGGGTATGTTAACAGCACTAGATGGTCTATCTATTTTACTTCAAGTATCCGGTAAGTTAGCTATGCAATAGGACTTTCGCTGCAGCACAACATTCCGCATACAATTGTATTTTACTGGCTTTACTTGACCAGGAAAGCACACTCTCTCCCCCCATTAAAAGCCAACAAAGATAGCCTTGCTAGCTGACCGAACAAAACAAATGAAGCTTCAGATATGAAGCTTTCTTTAGCCCACCTGCTAGCTAACGTTACCGCATTTAACGTACAGGATGCGCAAAAGGAGACAAAACGTGTACAGCGTGGTCGCGCCCTAATGCATTATGCGCCACAAGTAACTTGGGTCTTAACACAACACTATTGCAAAATGAAAACTCATAAAAGGCTTTTCTTTTGGACTCACCACTCTCTTACAAGTTAGCTAACGAGCTACTGCCAGTTGTCTAAGCTATCCTCGCCCAGCTAACTTAGCACCCTCCCTTAGCTTTAGCTGTGTGAAACTAAACTCACAAAAACTAGATTTGGTGTATCTACAATGGTGTTCAATGTAAAAACGTTACATACATGCCCTAGTAAACAAACTACATGATACACACCCGTTGACTGGAAGCCCTTTGCACCAGCACGTATTCTGTCGTAAGCTAACCAACCAATTCGACGATAAAACGGCCTGACTGTTTTGACTAACTAGCTAGCCCGCTAAAGTTAGCCTAGCTAACACACTGCAAAGTGGCAAGAACCGCAAAGGGGAGCGAGGTTGCATGCTAACCCGAGCTGGTAGCGATTATTTCGCGCAACAACTTTCCTTAAGCACACAGGCATGACAGGGCCAAACTGTGGATAGGTTTCGGATATAATACGAGTCAATCCGAGGTAAAACTTAAACCTAACTTTAAATTTGATTTGGCCGATATAATCATGAAATGTATGGAATATGAAGCTTTGAGTATAACACTTACCTCACTTCCGCAAATCGTTTGCAACCACACACTCGGCAGCCGCCATGTTTTCAATCCACTAGCTGTCCTGTGAGTATGCTGAATCCCACAATCCCGCCGCGCTTGTCAGGGTGCAATACTGTACATTTTCGCCTCTGCCAAGATCGCATCGTGCGCATTGGGCACACCATGGTGCCCTGCTCCTAATTGAGCCTTTATTTATTTTTGTTGCCAGAAGAGTTTATTTTTTTAAAGTTTGAAGAGTAATTGTACGCGCTGATATACCCTGGAGAAAATGTCCAATTTATTTTCAATTTGATACTTTCCCAAGATTTCAACGTTTTTAAGAGGGCATTCGGGACCTAGGGTGCGGTTGTGCGTTGCGCTTGAATATTTAAAGCACATTTTGTAAGCAAGGCTGACACTGCTCATGTGTGTGTAGTCAAATATAAGGCATTTAAAGCTGAAGCTGTCTTCTGACAGATCTACAAAAACAGCATGTGGCTCCTCAGCTTACATAAAATGTGAAATAGAAACATCATAATACAATGAATATTCCAGTGTATCAATAGTTGGGCAAGGGGTGTTATGAATGGGATAATGTGAAAAGTCATGACATTGTCATAGCGTTTCTTAACTTCTTAACACCAGGTTGCCTTCATACAAAACAAACTTACCCTTGGGTACTACTAAGGTAACCTTGAAAACAATACACCATCTGATACAAACATACCTTCAGTAAATAAAATACAGTGTACACACTAAAAGCACAGGTTTGGCATGACTCCATTCATGTGGTCAATTTCTTTGCATTTAATGTAATCCAGCCAAGAAAAATATAAACATGTCAGACGAAACCATCAGAGAAACTTGCAAATGCATTCTTCCCCTAGTACAAGTGTCATTCTAAAAATCATCTTTCCAGTCAGAACATTGAAGAATCGTGCCCTTCAACAAATAATTATGCCTTAACTTGAGATACCCAATGGAATATGTTTTAATAGGTCAATATGTATGTCAGCTGAGGTGCAAATGTGTGCGCTCTGTACATGATGAGCAAATCTTGCATGTGCATGCAACCCATTTTGACATCTGTGAATTTCAGATGGCTTGATCATATCTACCAATGACGCCATGTGCTCACATCTCCCTGTTAAGCATGCATGCTTATTGAATTTGGCTTGCCAAATATTTTCTACAAAAAAAGTCTATAAACATTATATTAAATCACACCCCTCTGGGATAAATAACATTTAGCGCAGGAACTCGACTTACTTTAAGTACAGGTACATTCAAATACAGATCAGACATTAGGGATAGCATGCGGCATTGAGTCTAGAGTACAGTGCAAAAAAAAAAAAAAAAATCTTTCCTGAGACTACTTCGTAAGTACTTAGTATCCCTTAAGCTTTTTGATTTTGCTTATCACGGCTGCAAGTAAGACCTTGCTTCTTTTGTTCATTCACTACAACAACACTTTAGAATAGGGAAGGAGTACCTTGACCATTATCTACAGATGCAGTATAATTCTTCACTGTATTCAATTACACAAGAAGACAAAGGTTGATGTCTGCACTATTTGGTCATGGAAATAAAAAAAACTGTCACAAATCAGTCAAGTCTTCAGCTGAACAAAATAAAAATTAAATGCTTCATTTCTTTTCAGACACAACCTGGCAGTGTGACAGTATTCACCAGTGCTGATGGGAGGGAGGGTGGGTGGGGTTTATATACAAGGACATCATGGGCGCCTCTGATCGGTCAAGGTGTTTCTTCTTCACCATTCCGAGAAGATAAATCAAAAGAGGATGTGCGATAGCATGGGGTGATCAGACAAGCAGACTCTCAGCTTTGGACAAACAAAGAAAAGTCAAGTGCAAAAAAAGAAGAAAAAAAAGAGAGAGAAGTGTTTTTCATTTGTTTCCTTTTCTTTTTAAGTAGGACAGTGGGCGTTGCACCCTCTTCCACGGAATGAACAGGTGGAGGAGGAAGAGGCTGGGCTAGACAGTGCGTGTCTCCACCTCGATCTTCTCCTCCGTCTGGGAGACGTCTGTCTCCTGGTGGCCCACACTGGGCCGCATAGTCACTACAGGGCCGCCGCAGTGGATGGAATGGAGGAAGTTCCACGTCTCCTCGGAGATCTGACCAGAGTCAGCGCCTGTTCCAGGAAAAGAGGGGACACGTGACGCTTGATAAAACTGTTTTTTTTTTTTTTTTAACCATTCATTTTCTATTAATACCGAACTTTGTTTTTGCAAATGTGCAAAAATGTTATCAGGTTAATACATCCTATGCAACAGATATTATGCAGGAATAAGAGATATCACATTGTTTTGCTTACCTTGTTTGAGCGTGATGTGGCCATTCTTGTTCACTGCAATTTTAGAGTTGTCAATTGGCCCAGGAAGTTCTTTAAGAAAGAAAAACATATAGATATTTTTCATACATGAAAATATGGATGTTACATTTCCTGCAGAAAGAGACTAGTTGGTTGTAGCTTTATTTCAAACAACAAACAAAAAATCAGATCTGAATACTATATTATTAAATACTATTTAGTTAATCAGATTCCGCTCATCAGTAAAAGAACATGAAGTACAAAGTACAGAATATAGTGAGGGCAGGTCCAATGGTGCGGGGCAGGACTCACCGCTGTCTTTGCCTTTGACAAAGCTCTCCCACTCACGGAACCACTGCATGCTGATGCAGTAAATGACCACAGCAGACTTCTCCTCCTGGAATGCCTTATTCAGCTACACAGAGGAAGGAAAAAAGGGAGGGAGAGAGAGGGGGAGAAAATGAGAGGGAGCAAGAGAAATAAGATGTCAGACGTACACCAGGATCCGAATGAGACAAAGAACTAAGACTTCCAGAGAAGATCCTCTGCTTCGCTCCACTTTTACTCAATAATATGACGATCAATCAACACGGGAGAGAGCATAATCCCTCCTCATTTTCTTCCCTGCCCATCACGTCTTCCTTGCTCACTCAAGGCTGGAAACCATAGCTGAAATCAAGTCCATCTGCCTTCATGAATTAATGATGACTAGCAAGTCGTGGTGCTAAGACTCGTCATCTTCCTCATAAAACAATCCTGTTATTAACACAGAGAGCATCCCCCAAAAAATTCTCTCTTCACAATCCTGCACTATAGGAATGAAAAAAAGAAAGACTGTTTTGAGGTCAGACCCTAGCAAGAAAAAAACCGCTAGTAAGAGTGTCCTACCCGGACAAACATGTCCAGCTCCGTCTTGCGTCTCTTCTCCAGCTTCTCGATTTCCATCTGACAGGTGTGGCAGACGTACAAGTGGTTGACAGCAGGCCCTCCTCCGTACCTGTGTGTCATTAAAAAGACCGTTATCACAGAGTCCTCAAACACGTGGTGTCGGCCCATCACACCACTATAAAGAAGGTGGCCCGTACACCAAAACGCTCACTACAAAGAAGATGGCCTGTACACCTAAACGCAACACATACATAACATGAGATACTACATTAATTTACACAGCTCAGAGAGGCACACAAGTTCCCACCTGCTGTAGAGATGGTCCCAGACATTTTGCGGCAACATTACCACCAGGTCATCTATGTAAGAAGCCTTGTGTGGTGGCACACCTGTTTCAGTCCAGGAAAAAGTACAACGTCAACTAAATGTTACACAAGAAGACTTCCGCTTGTCATTGCTTTATCTAAAGGCACCCGGGGGCTTGTTGCTTTGAGGTGTCTGGTGAGGTGAGACAGTTGAGGTGAAATGTGACCGTACCGCCATGAGCGCAGAGGAAGTCATTGTTGGAGATGGGCCCCGGCTCGGCGAAGGTGCGGAACTTGTTGAGCCACTGGCGTGACACGTAGAACTGCATCAGGCTGGGCTCCATCATGTTGACCAGGCTGTTGACCCGCTGCCGTTCCTTAACGGACTCCTCGTTGCTCTTCCTACGCAGACAGAGAAACATGTTTACACACCCAGACAGACAGACAGACAGACAGACACACACACACACACACACACCACCTGGCAGTAACCAAAGCAAAAAACTCAAAGTACTCAAAGAAAAACACGGAGACGACAGGCCTCAATTTCATTAAGGTGAAGAATTATGGCCACATACAGCTACATGCTTCGGCAAAAGACCAGGTACAGCTAAATAATTTCACAGGGCAAGGTTTATAATTGCGTCTAGGAGCAGTGAAATGGTAAAGTGGACTAATGACTTGCTAACAGGTGCTCTGCTCACTGGCGCATTATTTTCTGCTTAAATTTGTTCAGCTACTCAATGGTGATTTCTCATGGTGACAGGGAACACACAGCATGCGTTACAAGAAAGCCTTACTTGTAGAATAACACATAGGCCTCTGCATTTTGGACGCAAGACTCCGAGACCTCCGTGACGCTTTGGTCGTCAAACTCATACCACAGGTTGTTGAAGTCGTTCCGGCAGTAGGCAATGTAATGGCCACCTATAAAAGCGGGACATCATAATAACACACCCTGTTAGCACCCAAACCATACTGCACCATCCAATACATTTTGCGAATGTTCGCCAATACATTTCATGATGGCACAAACTTCAGTAGTTACACCCGATAGGTGTAAAGGATTACAGACTGTGCTGGGACTTACTGCTGGCGGTGCCGTGGTGGCAGATGACGGACAGGAGGTCGTAGGTGCTGGTCTGGGCCGAGCAGTCTTTGGCCAGAAAGGGCTGCAGGTCCAGGCTCTCCAGTGGGAAGGAGACGTGGGTGGAGATCTTGGTGGAGAACATCAGCTCGTGCCTGAAGCGCTTCAGGTGAATGCATAAGATCTGCAGGGAGGAGAAGACAGGAGAGGATAGGGTATGACAACAGCCTTTGACCATTTTCCTATGTGTAATAAAGCCAATTCTGCTGGAACTGCCAACATTAGAACATGGTACGTTAAAATAAAGTAAGCCACACAGCATCAAGGACCAAGAAACCCAAGCCACTAGCACTGGTGCTGAGATCAGTATTGTGGCATTGCCCTTGATGCCCAATCACTGTCACTGCAAGACTATGTCTAAGGTGTTGCCAAACTGACGGTCTAGCCTCAGAAATTGTTGATTTGCTAATTTGAACTATTAGAGTTCAAACTGTTCAGATCAGGCTGCAAATTCCAATCTCCATTCTCTTCCATGTGATTGGGTGCTCAAGAAATCTGGCTCATTAACTGGTGAACCATCTGGTGCCCTCTTACCTCGGGCAGACTCTGCACTTTGCAGAACTTGACCCCATTCCGTAACCTGAGGATGAAACAGAAACATGGATTTTACTCTTGGTTAATATGCGACCACAAGAGGGTCCTTCACCTCTGCTCTGTAAACATACCACTGTGCATTGATGAGTGCATACTTACTTCTTGCATTTTTCACAGCTGTACATATTGTCTCCTGAGGGATTACAGACACATTGAGTTACAATTTCATATGCCGATTTGAAATGTACTCAGAAACGGATACAAAAACAATGGTGCAGCTTTTGTAAAATAGCAAATAAGAGTGATATTAAAAATCCTCACCCTTCAGCTCATCTCTGGCAAAGAAGGCAGCAAGACAATCCTGTAGAGTCACTACAGGCCCCCAGAACCAGCTGGCAGAGAGCAGAGTGGGTCATTAGATACATAGGCAATATAGAAACATACCTGCTGAGAACATCGCTGATAATGATTAATAATGCTTAAATCTAAAAAATATTGTGAACTACTATGCAGGGCAAGTTCACATAAAAAAAGAAACCCACAAGGATATTACAGTTGTATGTAAAAGTTTGCAAAATCTGTATTTTGTTGATTTTTGAAGTGAAAAGAAATAAATACAACCTTTGCAGCAAAGGAACGTAAAAAAAATGTTTTGTCTAATGTTTCCGCACTGTAAAAAAAATATATACAGTATATATATATATATTGTGGCATGTGCACTCTTCCAAAAGTGTGTTACTTACAGCCGACTAGGATGGCAAAACCTTTGCATATGCCACAATTACTGTTATTATTTTTAAGTTCATAACGTAAGAATTTACACAGCATTAACATTTAACGAAAGCCTCATAGTTTAATGTTTCTTTGCTACAGGGGTTCTATAATGGATTTATTTCCACAGGGGTGCCCAAACTTTTGCATTCAACTGTATATTCTTTAAAGGTTTGCTAATAGCCTAAATGCTAATAATGTGGAGCGCAGATCAACAGGAATCTCATTAGCGTTATGGGTTCCCTCATTTCATGGGTTCAACCATTTCTCCTTATGGCATAGAGCCCTCTCTCAACAGCAACCCACCCAGGGATTCTCAGCACCTTATTCACATGTAATTAGCTGACAGCCATGCTATTTCCAAGGCTACATACTGCACATGGCAATTCACTGCAAATGTCCTACATGAAAAACGAAATGTATGGCCTGGGGATGGGCAGTGTAAAGGTTTAGCAAACCGACAGCATACCTAGGGCCAATGATTTTCCGCGATAACGGAAAACGGACGGAATTCGCGGAATGAACACTTTGAAACGGAATTGCAACTTTGAAACGGAAACATAATTTTGTGCATACAAATCGCCCAAATTCCCCTGTATTTTGGGCTGCAAGGCTATATTTCTTTCAAATAAACACAACAACGATTGCAACGATGAACAAACATTAATTAAAGAACAAAACCACTGAGAAAATGTCACGTCTGCGCTGAACTCTGCTCCGGCCACGCCCCCCTTTTCAACGGTTGACCCACAGATCTCCGCTAAAGCCACATTCAGTCACATTCACGCGCTCGTCTTCCCAATCGCATTTAAAACAAAAAATGTTTTGTCTTCTGTTCTGTTGATGGCTGGCAAACAACAATCTAAGAAGGGCACATATTATTCACTCATTTTAAGCCATCAATCTACCTCAGGGTGAACAAAATGAGCTGAAACGGAAGAAAAAAAACGGAATTCACCAAATGTGAAACGGAAAATGCATTTTTTTTAAACGGAAAATCATTGGCCCTACATACCATGTAGAGGATATCTGAAATACATCATACCATTGCAGTCATGCTCTACCAACTAGCAACTCTAAAATATCTCGCACCATTGCAGTCATGCTATACCAACTAGCAACTCTGAAATATCTCGCACCATTGCAGTCATGCTATACCAACTAGCAACTCTGAAATTCCTCATACCATTGCAGTCATGCTATACCAACTCTGAAATATCTTGCACCACGCAGTCATGCTATACCAACTCTGAAATCTCTCATACCATGCTGTACCAACAATGACAACCTCAAAAAACAGTAAGACTTACAGTAATAGCTGAACATTCCCTCCCTCATCATCCTCTGCCAATAGAAACGTGCAAAAAGGTGCCTTCCCAAGACCCCCCTCTGGCAGCTAAGCCTCCATGGCCAGAGCTCTGTGCTGAGCTGAGCCCCACCTCTTGATGTACTCCATGACGAAGGAGATCCAGCCCTGCGGGGCATAGGCCTCGCCACAGGAGCCCACCTTCACCAGGGCCGTCTGGTGGGAGGACGAGTGCAGTTTGGCCAGGTCCTCCTTCCCCGGGATGGGCAGTGAGATGTCCTGGAAGTTCTCCAAGGTGACGGACACCTGAGGCAGGATAGATAGAGAGAGAGAGAGAGATCAGATAGGAAAATGACAGGACAGAGACAACATTACCAAGGGGCAACCACATTAAGGAAATGTGGGTCATACGTCAATAGCTGCTTTCCAGACGATGAGGAACACGCAGCTCCCCCATCTGGATATCTACCCTCCAGCAGAATACAATGCTAATGCTAATTACAGGGCCAAGTAGTGGACACGCAATCTGACAGAACAATGACAAAGTGCCTCCATATTTAAATATAGTTGTTAGATACACAGCCTACAGATTAGAGTTGCCCATTCCTCATTTCTAAGCCCTATTCATTTATGATTAATTACAAATTTTGAAAAGAATATGCATACTGTAGAACAAAATAGGTTGAGTTAGGAGTGCATGTGTTAATAGGTCAGTCAGGGCGACAAACAAATATACCACTCACTCTGTCGCAGGTCAGACACTGCACCGAGCTGACAATAGTGCCATCAAAGACTTCTGAGATTACGCTGCGGTATTTCCTCTGACGCTTATTCTTGGGCGGGGCAAACAAGGGCACTGCAGGGGAAGAACAGACGGACAGACACACAGAAAGGCCAATGAGCACAGGCACTCCAATGCTACCAGGTTTTGCACTTGGATATGCAACAACATGTCTAGAAAGGAATGAGTCACACTGGACAGTGCTGCAGTCACC
Source organism: Clupea harengus (assembly GCF_900700415.2). NCBI lineage: Eukaryota > Metazoa > Chordata > Actinopteri > Clupeiformes > Clupeidae > Clupea > Clupea harengus. Next base: position 14,738,652 of record NC_045173.1, on the reverse strand, counting down.
TTTCTTGTGAGCAGTGGCGAGGCTGGGCCACAAGGCCGCCGATTTGGGGGGGCTGCTGGAGGTCTTGGGGAGCATGGTGTCCGAGGGGCTGGGGCTCTGGGGCCGGGGGTTGTAGCTGACCTGCGACTCTGTACAGGCGTCTGAAACACACAGGGAAAGAAAGCTCAGGCACACGGCACATCCACTGTGGAAAATCTCAGGGTCTAACTCAGTCACTCCTCCATCAGCAGTGATAAGAGAGATAAGAAACACAAACCAAGTGCCCCAGCCCAAACTCCGGCAAGTGCCATTTGTGAGAGCACAACATAACCACCCCTTTGTGCAGTGCCATCACTACATTATAAAACACCCTGCCGCTCATAGCCCCAGTGTGGCAAAGAAATGGGACAGAAACACAGACACACAGAAAAGGACAATCCTAGAAATATTGGAGAAAAAGGTCAGACAAAGCTACATTCCTGCTGAGAGCGACCATGTGGCGGGTACCTGCGTTGCGGCTCTTGATGGCTCCCTGGCTGCTGATGATTGGTGTGGGCTCGCTGGCCGTGTCCACGTCCTTGTCCAGGTCGGTGTGGGAGCCAGCGCGGTACAGGTCGTTGATCAGGTTTTTCTCCTTCTGCCAGTGCCGGTTGGCCTGCGCCTCGTCCGGGATCAGCAGTTCTGCCTCGTTGGGCTCGTCTGGGCCGTGACCTTCGATACCGCCCGTGCCCGTGCCCATGCCCGTACCCATGTCCCCCGCCGCATCGCTGTCGGCCCGCTCGCTGCTGCCACACGACTCGCAGGACTGGAAGTCATTGTCAGATTGGCTGCGGCTGTCGCTGCTGTCCTCAGCCAAGCCCTCGTCCATGGTCATCATGGAGCCGCTATGGTCATCGGGTTCGGGGATGGTCTCCTTCAGCTCCTCGTGCAGCTGATCCATCAGGCAGCGCAGGAACTCCTGGGAGTCCTGCAGCGGAGAGCCGGCACGCACACACACACACACACACACACACACACACACACACACACACACACACACACACACACACACACACACACACACACACACACACACACACACACACACACACACACACACACACACACACAGAGAGAGAGAGAGAGCGAGAGAGAGAGACCTTACTGAAGAGTAAGCTACTCACAGCATGCTAAGTATACTTGTCCCTCCTGAACTTACTTTAGGCAGTGCCTATTGCACCGAATAATAGTACAGTAACAATATACATGATATGATATACAATGCCGTTGAGTAAAGCTACTGCTGAAATACTAACAAACTTGAGCAAAAGGAAATAATAATAAAAAAAATTATTCCAGACCTCAAATTTGTTCAGGGGTTACGAGAAAGAATGGAGGGAAGGGGATTCACAAAATAAATAAATTAATAAATAACCACAACTGATACAAATTTCATTCCATTCTTCCCCAAAAGACATTACATCTTGTGCGCACAACTTTGAAGTTGATGACGAATGTGAATGTGACTAGATAGTTAGTTACTACCTACAATCAAAATGAACAAAATATATGCACAAAAAAAACTAATGGAAGATATTAATATTAGGTATACTTGATGAATACAAAGTACAGGGTTCCTTATGATTGCACAGCCATATTCTTGCCAGGTGACCCATCAAAGACACACACACACACACACACACACACACACACACACACACACACACACACACACACACACACACACACACACACACACACACACACACACACACACACACACACACACACACACACACACACACACACACACACACACACACACACACACACACACACGGCTTTGCCTTTTATAACAAGACACCCTTACAGATGCTGATGCAATGATGTGAAAGAGGTCCTCTCAATGGGCACAGAAGTCTAGACTCTTGTTTCCATCTTTGACTGCACACTATAGCTGTGCACAACAAGACGGGGGACATCCTTGAAGAATCACCCCTGACAAACACAACACTGCTGACAGCCGGTGGCTTAGCCCTGAAACCTCCTCCTGCTCTCCCCTGCCCTGCGTGACAGATGGGAATCTAGTCCCTCTGAGTGAAATTACTGGCAGTGGGCTCAGCTCATGTTCTCACTCTCTCTTTCCTGCCCTGCCCTACCTCACTCTCTCTCTCTCTCTCTCTCTCTTTCCTGCCCTACCTTACTCTCTCTCTCGCCTGCCTACCTCACTCTCTCTCTCCTGCCCTCTCTCTCTCCTGCCCTACCTCTCTCCTGCCCTACCTCTCTCCTGCCCTACCTCTCTCCTGCCCTACCTCTCTCTCGCTCTAATCAACACAGAAACTCCATTCTCCGCAGCAGTCTTTCACTCGTTGAGACTCTAAATGTCTGCTCGCCTCTCTGAGGCATGATCAATAAATATTCACCAGCGGCTGAACAGGAAGAGAGGTGGGCAGTTTTAAATCATGCGCCACCATGGAGCACTCAGCTAATTGGCCCTGGCAGACAGACAGGTGGCTCCTGATGGCTGGGAAGCCGGGAGAGTTTCATTTTCCTCAACAAGGCAGCCAAAGAACTCTGTGTGTGTATGTCTCCATGGTTCATTATTAGCTGGTTGAGAAGTGTCCTTGTTTAGAAGGCTGATATGAGGTTGAATTAATTTGATTACTGGAACAATCCACTTGACAATCTAAGGAAAGTGGCAGCGTGTGGAGGTGATGGAGTGATTGCGCAGTATGGTGCTGAGTTAGGATACTTAATGCTGCCCTTCTGAGGGCATTAGCCAAGCCTTTGCATGGCTGCCACACTCTGTAAGGATCCATTAACGGTTATTACAGCCACAGAGGCAGCCGAGGCAGTCCTTTTATAGGGACTCTTTTCTACAGCAACTGAACAGGTGTGAGAAGTGAGGTGAGGGAAAAAAATTAAAAGAAAAGAAAAGACAGCCTTGCTAAAACACTTGTAACACTATTACACTATTACTGCTTACACAAATTGCCATGTCTGTATTTAGGGCTCTTAATTATGAAATATAGGAATGCAGGAATGATATGCAGAACCTCACATGTACAGTAAGTAGCTGCACGGCTTCTGCTCTAGCACATGACTTTGCCTTTGACCAGAGAGGAAAAAGGAGCAAACCTGTTGGGAGTATCCTCTGAACATGGGATTGATTGACTTGATTCCCTGGAAGACATTTGTGGGCACAACATAGGAGGGCCTGCAGCGAAACAAACAAACAAACAAAAACAGCCCAGCATTACAGATGCACCCTGCAGGCGTGAAAACAGGACAACACTCTCCACTGACCCGGAAAGTGACCTCAGAGGCCTTCTAACACATACCTGCTCTTATGCCACAGGTCTCCAACCAGCTTCTGGTAGCTCTTGCAGAGCGCTGGCTTCTTGTCAGTCCTCACCAGGCCCCCACAGTCCAGGAAAAACTGGGTCAGAGGAGGGCTGTACACACACACACAAATAAATAGAGACATGTTTGTATAAAAAAAACAGGTATCCAGCCTGTGCTCTTTTTCTTCATCACCCAGTCTAAACATTTTGGCCCACTTTACTTCAGAGTGATTTCACAGTTTACCAAGCCTCATCTTTTTTAGATGTGAGTGTCACTCAGGACTCTATATGCCCTCTCTGTGCGCTGGGAGTGCTTCTTCGCATTAGGGGGAAGATGCATGTCAAATAACCCCCTGGCCTAAGGTTACATGGAGGCAGATGCCACATACCTCAGGGGCACGAGTCTGTAATAAGACCCCTCTAGGCAAGGTGCCCCAAGCAGACTCTCAAGACCCAATCGAACAGTGAAACTTAATGAAAGCCGAGATGGCCTGGGCAAAAACAGTGAGCGACTTGGTGAGAGACAGAGAGAGAGAGAGACAGTGAGTGAGTGAGTGAGAGAGAGAGACAGATTCGATCTGAACACACCCAGAGGGCAGAACAAAAGGCTCTCTCGACTGTCTTAAATGGTGCACTGCAGTAATTTGCACATGATCCCTCTCTAAAAGCTGGACACAAAGTAATTTTTTCCCCCCACAGTGCACAAAAATCACAAAACAAAATAGCCATGCTCTTAAAAATCTACCGTAAAAGGTCCACAGGGAGGGGAGATGAGTGCAGGTGTTGTTTGGCGTTTCTAGTGCTAATCTGTGCTTGAGTACTGAGTGGGGGAAGAGTGCGATGCTGTGATACGGGTGTGATGCTCACCAGTTAGAGAGGGCTTGCAGTGCTGCGTTCATGTAGCAGGTGTTCCCAATGTTCTTCAGACCCGTCAGACCTGTTGAACCGAGAGACAAGAGCAGCTTCACAACTATGGTCACCAAGCACATACACATACCGGGTCCCATAGGCCTTCATTCTGAAGGTGTTCTTTTTATGCAAGATCCTACACTTTACGGATTTATTAACATTATACAGGCCGTAGATGATTCAATCATGTTTCACATGAGATCTCTTTACAGTTCCTGAGGAAGGATTTGTGTAGGTGGAAAATATTGGTCTACTCACATAAAGTGCTGTGAGACCTTGGATATTATTCACCTTCTTCTTACTCTACTGTGTATAGATAACGCAGGAGTGCTATAAACTCACTGAATCGTGCTACCCTTGACCCTACCCATGCTCACCCTGCCTCTTGTCTTTGGCCTACCGCTTAATGGAACAACAATGGACACAGAAGACATGAGCATCTGTGCGGTTACCTCTAGCACGGATGTCGTCCTCCTCCTCCGTCTCCATGTCCAGGTCTTCACAGGGTCCCGCTGACTGCACCCTGAGGGAGGTGGGGCTGCCAGGCACCCTGCTCCCCTACAGAGAACCATTGGAAGAGATCCATGAACCTATGAGCTGTACAAATAAACCTACGCCCTCTTGCACCAGCTCGACTTGTTTGTTTTGTTTCCTCCTTTTTCCCCCATTTTCTCCTTCCCTCCCCCCTCCCGCTTCCTCTCACCTTACCATTCACATTTTTTCATCTGGTCTTAAAGCAACACTGGATAACAATTTTACACTTTTTGAGGTATGTTTTTGTAGGCAACTAGTTTTGGCATCATCTTCAAATGTATTTTGATAGTATATAAACAAAGCTGTCTTTCCCACTTGTCATCCAGGATAAGCATGACGTAGCTCTGTGTTCCGTGCTGAAACACTCCATGAAAATATAAGAAACTTTTTCACAGCTTTGCCAACTATATCTCAAAAGGAACCGAGCTAGCATCTTAGCAACATTTTGTCAGTGCCAACTGGCCTCTTCGTGGTGTTTGGAAGGCTTTTGCATGCCTTTTATGTAGTTAGCTGGCTCATTTTAGACCAAAACCCCTTACTGCTGCTTTGCTGATGCAAGGTCAAATGCACGACAGTGGTGTTCCCTAGAGCCGGGCAGAGGGGGAGGTCACCCAGCATACAAGGTTGATGGGGCTCCACAGCGTGGCGGATGGAGGCTGGGTGGCTTACCTGACTGGGTGTCGGTAGGGGGGAGAGGGGCTTGGTGCTGGGTGCAGGAGAGCGCGGGCCCAGCTTGCGCTCCAGGAACACCTCCTTCCCACAGGCATAGCACCACACCCTCAGCGTGGTCAGGTTCACCGTCAGGTTGTGCCGCGTCTCCTGAAGAGGACAGTGAGAGAAAGGGACGGATTAGCCCACTCAACAAACTTTACAGCACTGCATCATTTGCAAATAAGCACAAACGCGCACACTCACTCTCCATTATACACGCTCCTGATAGTGCAGAATCAACTCATTCAGTGACTTTAATCTTGTTATTATCTATAAGCTGGGGAAGACTGAACATAAATTAATCTTGGCAAGTTATACATTAAAAGGTGGAAACAAAACACTGATATCCTTATCTGTGCCAGCTGGACACATTGAGCCACGTTTAACCACACCCAACCACCCCTTTGCAGAACAAAGCCCATGAGAAAAGCCTGTGCGCACACAGCATATTGTAAACACTAGGTCAGAAAAAATAAAACAGCAGGAGACCTCAGCTCTTCACCCACTCCCAGGTACTTCACTTTCACTCTTTAACCCAACCTCAGAGAGCACAGTTAAGCGTTCCTGGCTGACAACAGCGGCGAGGCTCCCTTCACCAGAGAGCATATGGCAGAAGCCGAATCAGCACCCGCCCCCGCCCCCGCCCCACACACACACACTCCACCACCCAACAAACTCTGCTAGCCTGGCACAGGACAGGAGACCACACTCTTCCTCTAAAACAACTTTGACGGCACACAGCTAGCAACAGCAAGGTTTAGTGCTACGGGAACATATATGCTAACACAAAGTACACGCCTATATCATAAGGGGAATGACTGTATGCAGGTCCACGTCTCCACTCTACATGGGGGCTGGGAGGGTCTGCACACACGACCAGACTGGCCGCAGCTGCTATGCACCAGAGCAGCCTGCATTATTCATGTGGTCAGATTAGTTTTCAGCGGGAGCTCACACCAACACGGCAATGCCAAAGACACTCCACCGCCCCCCCTCTCAGAGGCACCTTCAATACAGTGGCCCATCAAAACAAGGCACACTATACTATAATCTATAAGACTAGATAATACTATAAGACACACCACATAAGAAACAATTACATCTTCAATTATGTTGGAATACGCATAACATGATGAGCCTCTCTTTCAATCACGGCCTTAGCATGAGAAATCTGCTCATACTAAAGGGTGAGGTCTCATGGCATTATTAGTCATTAGAGTGTTGTTTTAGTTGCAAATTGGCTTGTGTAACCAAGATATGGGGGGGGGGGGGACCTCCTGATCCTATTAGAAGTTTCGCACATTATGCTTTAAGATATGGCCTTACACCACTACTCCCCACTGTGCCCTAATCCAACTTCCCTCCCATTGAGGGGGTGGGGGGTGGTAGTTGCCTCCACCAAGCGTCATTTACATGCCTCTCTCCCTCTCCTGCCACGCCGTTCTGCTTTGATCTCCGCTTCTCGCTGCTGAGTAGCTAATCATGGGCTGAGGCACAGGCTGGCCTCTGAGGGGTAGCAGCATTAATTAAGGCTGCCTGTTTCAGTTAAGGACCCAACTCATCCAAAGCAAATAAAGGAATCAGGAATGACAATGTTGGGTTTCTGTAAAGCACCCTGAAGGGCTACATCCACAAACATAAGCCGTCACGAAGGTTCAGCAATATTTTAACACAGAATACAAAAAGAACACATACAGATGACTCTCATACGGACAAAAACCCTTCCTTCTTGCATAGTGAGAAATAGGAGAAACATCACAAGGTACGCACAATTTGCCCTCTCCTAAGCATGCACAGGAATTGCTGAAAATCATTCCCTATGGATGCTCACATGTTTTCATATGGGGTGAATTTATAGAATTCAGCCTTCTACTCACACAGAGAGAGAGAGATAGAGAAAGATAGAGAGAGAGAGACAGAGAGAGAAAGAAAGAAAGAGAAATGTAGGTTATTGTGTCTCCACAGACCCAGGCTCTCGCTGTAGCAGCACCAAAGAGAGGATGCATTACAGGGGGATTTGTGGAAGGGGGGCGCGCCACGGGTGCTGATGAACACTGAACACTGATTAATAATGGATGATCCAATTGAGCCCCTACAACCACATTTCCAGACGTAGACTCCTACATGTACTGTTTGCCATCTCTGCCTCAAAGGGAGAGAAATGCTAAGCGAGGAGAGCTGTGAAGGTCTTTTATATACTTTGCCCTGGCTTATCTTTCAACAGACTGAAAAAAACGTTCAGTTTCAGTCAGCTGTACTTAAAGTCGCATCCCTCAAGGGCATCTGATTAACCATTTACTTTTATTCAAGCTATTTAAAGTGTACAGGTGCATTGTGGTTAAAAATAAACCTGGTGCCATTTGGGTTCATTTGTAACCATGACAGGGAGTGACTATCAGCTTCATTACGTAAGAGCACAGGGCAAAGAGGTGAAAGCTCACTGGACTGCCACACATCCTCCCCTATTTACTGTTACTGCATCTGTTCCATTCACATTTCCATCTAGATTTTAACTCACAGATGATGCACTAAAGTGAATGTATATTTCCACCTGGAGTTTAACTCACAGATGATGCACTATAGTGAATGTACATGGTCTGCTGTTAGACTCTCTGCGGTTGCACGATGCCCCATCGATTCCGAGCACAAGCAAAAGCTGGCATCAGCAGCAATGTTCCCGTCTCCCTCCCTCCTTCCCTCCCTCTCTGGGTCATGTGTGCGGGGTGGGGTGTACTACAGCATGTGTGCACGCTACTCGCTCCCTTGTTCACCTACCTGAGAGTGGACAGTGCTGTGGTCAGCATGGGACTCTCCACAGCCCACGTAGGCACAGCCATTCTGCAGACGAGAGAGAGAAGACAAACACAGGCCTTACAATGGGGCAAACGACTCCATTACAGCAAGAACAAGCACGAGCCCACTCAGCAAAATGGTGGCAAAGGAAATGCAGACTGGTCAAGTGGCTCTCATTAGTAAACCTGGGCCAGCCAATGACACACTGTAGACGCCTGCATATAACATTGTATTGCCTTCATGTCATGGCTCATTGAACCTTTAAATTAACAAGCGCTGACTACAGTAATAATTCCAGTGGTGCAGTGAGGCAACGGTACATTAAGATGGCAGTTAAAGCAGTGAAGGAGAGCTTGTCCAGTCCAGCTCACTTACCTCTAAGCAAGCCCAGAGGTTTGGTCCACCAACTTTGCAGTCCTGGCACTGGCCCTGGGAACAGGCAAGAGAGGGCAATGAACTGTGATGCACTGAAAATGCTTACTACGAAACAACGAGTTCTACTACACCCTAACATCCACAACCCATTGTGCGTGTGTGTTTATGTGTGTGTCCATATATATATTCAACACAAGCATTAAAATAGTGTGATTGCCAGTATTTGGTCTCATTAGCTGGCTGGAAAGAGAAGGGGGAGGGGGGGTCATTGCTGCCTCTGTGATGAAATGTCTTCATTTCTTTTTCTTTTTTTTCTGTCATTTGCGCCGCTATTAGCAACAACAGGCTAATTTTGAAGTATTTTCTAAAGAGGATTGTGTGGATTCTCTCTCAGTTTCCCCCCCATGTCGCTCGTTCCACCAGAGGAGTCAGGCATTCAATGACAGCAGCAGCAGCCACTGCACTGCCCCCCATCTCCGGCTTCTACCAGCTCACTGCCTGCCTACAGACCGGTTAAGTCATGTGGAGGGAGAGCCTGGGAAAGGAGAATGCTACCCTGCATATCATTTAAATGTTTCAAAGACGCACCTGTCCATGAAACACTGACAAATGCAGGGACCTTTTGAGTTTACAGCTAGGTTTCCATCCAACTCATTCGAAGATTTGGCTCAGGGAAATGCGAGTCTGTGTATGTTTCCATCAGCTGTGTTATGCAAATTAAAAGTGGACATTCTCCTAATTAAAGAGGTAGTGCACACTCACACACTTTTGAGCTGTAAAGTAAATGATATGACACGTCAATGCTGGTGTTAACATTGACAAAATCATTTTTTGGGTTGAAAATGACTTAACACGTCATCTACTGTTTAAAATCAGGTCAATGCTGACCTGAGTAGTATATTCAACTACTTCTACATCATGAAAGAAAGATACATACATTTGAAAGGAGTACTGAGGAGAACTCTCAATTCAAAAATTGCATTAAAAAAATTTGGAAGGAAACCTTGCCTGCGCAAGGACAGTCTTGATTAAGCAACAATTCGTCAGCAGTGGAAACGCTTTGCCCGACTCACGTGAGACTTCTGGATGAGCTCCTCTTTGGTGATCTCACCAACGCACTCCAGGTGAGGACAGTCACTGCTCGACCCTGCAGGCATCACTCACACACACTGCCAGAGAAAGGGGGAGCGAATACGGAGAAAGGAAAGATGGAAGACAGAAACAAAAACAAAAAAAGAAATCAGTTATTATGCTGAACAATCAGTTATATAATACATATCAAAACACCCTCCTTCTTTTTTTCTGTTATATTAATTAAATGCATATGAATAAACAAACAGGTAATCTACATCAATTTAATCAGTTGCAAAAGTGATGAGATGAACCAAAACTACTTGAGCTAGATGTCAGCACTACAAGCCAAGCCTACAAGCGAAAAGAAGGCAAGACCAGTCAGGCCAAAGGCTTCCCTTCCATACTCTTAACTTGACAGTAAAGCCATCAATAGGCTATCTGTTATTTATAATCTCTCTAGAATATTGAAGGAATTACTTTACCTCAACAGGAATCCAGACCAGAATGTAATTCTGAAAATACCTGTGAATACAATTGTGAAATATTTGTGAATATAATTGTGAAATATTTCTGAAGGTAGGCCTAATTCTGGAAATATAATAATTCTGACAATGGCACTAGACTCTGGAAAAAGCTTTTTGCTGAAGTTGTCAACCTCTCTGCATCTCAGCCCATCACACATGAGTGTCACAAAAATGTCATCCTGCAGACACAGACTACAGCTCACCTCTCAGTGTTTAAGGCACAGTGTGTTGGCTTCCATTTAGTTTTAGGTCAATAGCAGAGTTCTTCTATTAACCCAACACATTTACAAAATCTTGCTGTGTTCAAGTTCCAATGCACATCTTGCCCAGATGCCATAAATATGCTGAAAGAACTAGACAACATGTCACCACATCAGGGACACAGGAGCAAGTTTAAGACATTGTCATGATGACAACCTCTTTACTTTCAATCAAGTGCTAATCTCAACACTCAACACTTTCAACACTCACACTCAAACATTTTTTACTTGTACTTGCAAGTGGATACTTTCTTTACAAGAGTGCATTTCATGTAGCATAGCATTCATGTTTCGGCTGACCCAACACCTCACCTTTTAGTTAACCTGCACATGTGATAAATGTGGATAACAGAAAGGTTTACCTCTGTGTACATAATTGAAGCTTGAAGGAAATACATTTCAGACGCTTTGAATGTATTGTGCAACGAAAGTTATTGAACTTGAATTAAATTTGACACACAATTACCCAAAACAGACAGACCATAGAAGATCATTTCTTCTGTATATTAATTCAATAGTGCATAGGATGAGGGGAACAGGTGCAGTGATAAACAAAGCAATGTATCCTTCCTACCCTAAGGTCCATCCAGGTAAATCATAACACTACACAGAAATATGGACAAAAGAGATATACTCACACCTAAAATCATACTTCATGAAGTCCAACACACAGCCAAAAAGCAGCGATACATTAGTTATAATTTATGTAGGCTTGTGTTACATGTGAACCACTTTGGACTATCTAGGTTCATAAACAAAAAATGCACGTGGCGTGTACACCAAGGGAACTCTTCTACGTCAGAGGATAAATCCAGGTACAAATACAGACAAACCAATCATGCATACACTGGCCATTAACTTTTCATAGCTAAAACTGAAATATATCTGTGAGATATAAGCGAGAGCATTCAAGTTATTCTTTTTGATCACGTCAGATTATGTAAACAATTGCCCACACCAGGCCGTTTCTCCTATGACATTTGATGGGGACTGTTGTAGCTGTTCACTTCACTGGTCAGACCTAACGTTGATTGACATTAACGCTGAATAAAGAATAGTCAGTTAAGTAATGTTACTGTAGGCACGCCTTACCTACCCGTTTAATCAAAACCTTTCGTAACACAAGAGACATTTGGTGCTGGATTAATTGACTCCGTTGATTAGCCAAACGTAACGTGTATATGCGATGGACACTTATTCAGTATACAATAAGACCTAAGTAATTTGATTCAAAGATAAGTAATTTCCCATCATATTGGGTAGCACCTCATCATTTGCGGATAGCTACAAGTCAATGTTAACCTTCGTCAAGCTAGCTCTACGTTAACTACCAAACGTTAGCTATATAAGGTTAGATAAACCTAAACGTTACCATTAGTTCAAACAAGATGCCTGCTAAACTTCCGCAACCACCAGATCAGCAAACCAATTCTGATGGAAACGCAATTGATCAGTGCATGTCCGTTATGGTTACTCTTCATCACAGTTTTAACATCGCTACATAGCAAACTGATGACATGCGAATTAGCTAGCTAGCCAGCTAGACCGAAAGGGAAAGGTCTGCAAAGCCGTGCTAGCCTGTGAAAGCTGACCGGAGCATTTGACAGCCGGCCAATAAAATAGCTAACGCTAGCTAACAAACGTCACCGCGTTTTCTGTCTATGAAGATGCAAAGACAACATTATTACATAGTAAGATTTACCTCGTTTCGATATTCTCCTTCTTCAGGAGGTTCCGATTATTGCTTTAACAACTGCGACGTAGAAACCACTGATAAGGTGGATGGAACAGCTCCAACTAACATTAATGTTAACAAGCCAGCCATCGCTAGCTAGGATATCTAGATAGATAGCTAACGTTAACGATTGCTAGCAAACCTGTCACCACAGGAACTGGCGACACTTGCAAGTAACCTTTTCAATCTTACCTCCCAGTTAAAGACGGTGGTGATTGGGATGAATCGTTCCAGCTTACTAAAATATTGGTGTCTTAAATTATTCCGTTACATGCTTGAAATATGACCAGCTTCACCAGTTTCATGAAATATTTCACCGATCGACGTAGGCATAGGACGTGGGGAAGTGTAGGCTAACACAGAACTTCCAGGTTGATCCACTAAGGTTTCGCTTTATGACACTTGCAAGCAGCTCCTTCCGGTTCTGTAATGCCGAAGTTGATGGGAGAAATGGAAGAAATAAGTGAAACGATAGCATTGGGAGCGCTATGCCACTGCCATCTGTCGGAGGGTTAGCTCAATGAACCTTTGCGAAACCAATCCCAGCCCAAGCGCCTCCCAATGGAAAGACAGCAAACTGCATGTCGTGTACAATTTGTGGTTACAGCCTATGGTTATAACTATCAGGCAGGTGTACCAGAAGAGGGGGCTCAAACGTCATTACTAGATTATTTATTACTGTATTACAGCGCCACACCTGAAAGACGTATACAAAAATAATAACAAAATGTAGTGCTGCAATTTAGAGAAATCTTCGTTTTAAACTCCTACCCCGTGTAAAGGTCATAATTTTGCTCCATATCTCGAATGGAAAGCATAATGCATTTGTTTGTTTGTTTGTTTGTTTTAAATAAAAAATTGGTGCTTAAATGTACGTTTTATTTCCTTACATCATAAAGAATCTATGCTTTCATAGCCTATGTTAGAACTTTTGATCACATGCATGATAAACCGCGTGCACACATGGCACATAGCTGAAACAAAGGTATAAATGGCATAAAAAGGGCTAAAAAAATCTCGAGGCAAAAGTAAAAGTGCAGTTGTGTCCAAATGTGCAAGGTTCTATGCACCTGATGAGTAGGCAGCTAGGCCTACCTATGTTTTATATTTCGTTTGGTCTCATGTTTCACGCAATTTATTTTGGACACATGACTGAGTTGCCAGCCTTCAGAAGTGCCAGCCTTCAGAAGTGGTCTCTCGTTCAAGTTGGCTATATTACTACCTATATTACTACATTCAAGGCGCTGTTTTTTTTACCTATATACTTTTGATTATAGAAAAACTATTTTGGCAAATGTTATCATTCTTATCGATGCTGTAGTTGACTCGACGTTGGTGTAGTAGGCCAATGGTGCAGCCTAGCAGACTTTTATTTTAGAAAGTAGAATGGTCGTGACACAGGAAATGTCCGCATGTATGTGACGTTTGCTTGCAGACGTAACTGTCTACGGCCAAAACCATACAGAATATAGCAGGCATTTCAGCTAGGTATTTGCTGCCCGTGGTCATAGACTGACGAAGTCGATGGTCCATATGCCAAAGAAAAGGTACAATAAGCAATACCACTAAATGCATTCGGTCGTCAACCATCTTAAGGCGTCATTTACTTTTAATCACTTACAGCATTGGATAACCGCTAGGCTAACTCGCTAGCTTTATTCAGCTTCCTAGTGCATGTTGGATCCTATCCTACCAAGCTATCCTATCAGCAGCTCATTAATGAGATACTTTGCACGGGTTAGAGCCCTGTTTTTTGTAGTTACTGTTGACTGCGGGCTGCTGGCAGCACGGTTTCCCTCTGTCTTGATTTAATTCGTTGTCAGTTCAACAAACAACATTCTATATGACACTATCGCATCTGATGTGACGACGAAGGAATGTCATAGGCCATAGAGTTGTAATGAATGTTTTATGCTAAACTAAATAAGATAATCTCCATAACTGCAAAATAGTGTGACATGGTCTGTTTTGTCGATTCAGTGACAAGCAGCCGAGACACTAGTGTTATTGAGCCCTGCAGGCTGCATTATCATCGTAATATGATTAATGGGTGGTACAACGGATCTGATGTTATTTTGATGAGCGGATTGGTGATATCATTCACATTTGCATTTCATATAACGCGCAGTTAATGGTGTCTTACTATAATGTAAAACTCTCGCACAGGACTGTCACCAGCAATACTCATGTGATGCGCCGCTGTTGTCTTCGTCTTGTGAACGTATGTAACTTTATACAGTAATTGCACTGACACATTTCAGCGGCCAAGCTCGCACTGTTGTAACTTTAAGTGTATAGTTTACATTTGACTGAGTTAATTATTTGACTACTGATTTAAGTGAAGTTAAGCTGAAATGGATTTGTATGGGATGTATTTAAATATGCATAATTGCCTTAGTTAATGTGATTTGAATGATTGTTTCATTAATACTGTTGTTTGATAATGCGGTAAGTTAAGTGTTATGTGTTACTACATTTCCCATAGTGCACAGCGAGTTGCACTTCTAGTTAACGGTTTCAACGGTTTGCCTGTACTGTGTGAGTGAAAAAGTGACGAGAGATTCTGCAAGTAAAAGTTCTTCGGTTTTGTACCCAGTTGTGGACCTCTATTTATTTCCTGCTGGCTAGTCAGATTAAATACAACACGCACTAACAGCGCACATTTTAGGAACGTGAAGAAATAGCCAACAGAAAGTTGCACTTTTTACGCAGAGGAGTTTACTTAACAGAGATAAGTGTTTTATTTGCATATATTCTGTTCTTGTCCTTTTATACAGTCTGAAATTCTGCGGATGAAGATGGCCACAGGTTAAGACCTTATCAACGGGATTATGGATATATTGCCACAATGACCGATGACGCTCTCCGCTCTCCATTGTCCCTCAAAGAGGCGGCCCTGCGTGTGGTAGACCTGCCTCTCTCCTTCTGCAATTCTTTGGCCGAGGTAGTGGGCATCTTCTTGTTTGAATACTCAAACTACAAGAACATCACCTACTGAATAAAGCCAGGCAGATAAAAATAGAAGTTTCTTCAAGCAACACAGTGCTGACTTTTTACTGACCCTTGTGAAGTCTTATTCATTATTGACAAAGCTCTTCACCAAGTATGGATGAACTGGTCCATGTTTGGCCGTCAGGCTCCACTGTTTGTGTTGGTCTTGCCAGCCCAAGCTTATACAACCGTAGTACTAGCTGACAGCCCCAGAAGATTGATTGCTAATGAGAGCAGCGTGTTGCATCACAGCCAAAGCCTATTGGTGGTGAGGATTTGAAGGTCAGGTTAACTAGTCAGCCAGACGGTGCAGACAGAGCGCAGTGGCTGCGGTGGCTTTCCACATGTCCTGGATGCTAATGGAATGGTATTGATGTGGGTGTGACTGATTGGGACCAGCTGGGATGGTACCAGGGACCACAGGTGTTTGTACGATGCATACCCTCCCCAAGGATGTGTTATTTATTGTTGGACTGGTAGGACTGATGTTTTGCTATGTTGTAGTCTCTGTTTACAATATATGATGGTGGTTTCTGTGCAGTTACTTTGTATAGTTTCAATTACTGTTACTTAGACTGGAGAGCCATGGGTTCCTGTAATATTAGTTATGACTTTTAATTAAAGACCCATTATAGAGCTTTTTGTATGAAACTAATGAGCTAACTAGCTAACCGCCAATAGACTTGCCTTGCAAACCCTAACAATAACATAGCTGGTAGTTTTGATAAAGGTTTGATAGCTTGCTGTAAAATCTGTTTGCAGACTAGTGAATAGTCTGGGTGGCTTGTGTGAATGGTGTGTTTATATATCTTTCACATGACTATGTTATAAGAACCAGCTACCTATGAAAACAAGACATTTGTTCTTTTCGCTTTGTATGTTTTTTAAAGAAGCTTTTGTGTCTTTGTGTGCATTTGTGTCTTCCTCCCTGTGATTGTATCTGTCTGTGTGTAGCGTAATTAATGTTGGTCTCCTTGCCAAAGCTTTTTTGTCAACTCTAGCTCTTTCTGCACTTGTGGTGTGTCTGATCTCCCCACAGGTAAATGTCAGCCCTGGCACAAAAAAGCTGTTCGCCGCCACAGCCTTTGGTGCTGTCTCACTCTTCTTCCTCGCCCGCCACTTCAAAAGGAGGAAGGGGAAGAAAAAGGCCCAGTCGCCATGGGAACAGGAGGAATTTGACTTCCTCCTCGCTGCTTCCCCAGATAAAGGTGATTGCTTCTCATGTCCTGCTCTGCCACAAAAATCCCATGTTTTAGCTGCTATATTAGATTACGTTTTATCTCGACATGGCTTTTTGCTTCACTTAAGAACAGGCTTAATTTTGGTTATTTTTGTGTTTTTGCAGACACATACATAGCCAGTAACCGCCAGAATCTCACCCTGCCACTTAACACTAAAAGCTGCTACTCCTGTAGCCTGGTTCCTGGTGGAACCCTATACAGCAAGCTCTCTGGCTCCCTACAGAGTCTGGCCTCGGTAACGTACTCCTCTCTTTTTGTCCATTAAAAGCTGTATGGATTAATTATTTATTTCCTTGAGATGTACAAGGTGTATGTGAATACTTCTCCACAATTTTTAAGATGCAGGTTTTGGGTCTCTAGTTAAAGGCTTTTGGTTGTGTCTTTTGAATGGACTTGACAGGGGCGAGTATGCTTGCCAGTGGCGCAGCTCCTAACTGTCCCTATTTGTTTCTGTTTGTGTTTGTAGGTTAAAAGCGTGAATTCCTCCAGCAGCTGCACCTGTGCCAACAGCTCCAGCTGCTGGGAGAGAAGTGCAGAGGAACCAGACCTCTGCAGCATGGTCAACATCCCCGTCACCACGCCTGAAAATCTCTACCTGATGGGTGAGTTTAATCGTTTAATCTCTTTAACACGTGCATTTCGGCACGTACTGATGGCACTTAGATGAAGCTGGCCTGGGACTGGTTGTCAAAGATGCTAGCAATTGGGTTCAGTTGTAGTCGGCAGAAGTCCTGATGTAAATATATGGTTTTGCTGTGAGGGCTTTTTTATTAGAGTTACTTGCAGGCCAGTGATTCCCTCTCTGTTTCTGGTGTGGGGCCACAGGCATGGAGTTGTTTGAGGAGGCACTGAGACGCTGGGAGCAGGCCCTCACCTTCCGCGGCCAAGAGGCTGAGGACGAAGCCAGCTGCGCCTCAGTGAAACTGGGAGCCGGTGACGCCATTGCAGAGGAGAGCATGGAGGTGGGCACTGACCAAACCCCCTGGCCCTCCGCTACGCTGACAGGCCCTATTGATCTGTGATTGCTGCGCCTAACTGTGCCGTTGACTCATTTTGCAGAGAGTTAATGCTATCGACCCCCATCAGTGGTCTTTGCGCTAAGTGTGGTGTAGTGGTGCTTTGGGGAAGTCTCGTTCACTAGAAATTTGGACTCCTGCAAGTATTTGCCATGTGCGTGAGCATGCTGCCAAAAGTAAGGGAGGAGAGTGTAGAGCTCTCCAAACCAGAGGATTACTGCAGTCCACTTTTACTCTAAACGGCTGCTTAGAAGTGATTTCCTCAGTCCTAAACCAAAGCCAGATTTAAATAGTATCCACGAGTGCAAGTCGATGGCTTTGCGTGCAGGGTGTCGTGCGACCTAAATGAATGATTACGATGACCAGGCGCCCAGTTGTGCTAGACATGGCCACTGTGCCTGAATCCGTGTTGATTGTGTCCCATATGCTTAAACTGCTTGCAACCAAATGACCAATGCAGATCAAATGGAAACATGGTTCATGAAAATGGAATGCACATATTGCACGGTACACTTCCATAGGAGTATTAAAGGGTTTTGTTTTCACCTGCTTCTCAGGTCCAGGCAGCTTAAGCTTCAATGCTGCTTCTAAAATTAACTTAATACACTTTAAAATGTATAAATAGTCAGGGAGGTGAATCTCACAGAGTGCATTTCAGTGTGAGTGAAGACTACCCTACTGTGAAAGTCCTCACTCATAATGGGTTCCAAATGTGACATACCTTAATGTTGAAAAGCAGGAGGTTACAATTATACATAGCAAGCGGATGCTTTTTGCATGGTCAACTAGCTTTTATATTTGTTTTGGTCATATAATTAATACATCGTTAATAACTGTGTTTGTGGTCCTCTGTTGCAGGACATCATCAGTGCAGAGTTTATTCACAAGCTGGAGTCGCTGCTGCAGAGGGCGTACCGGCTCCAGGAGCAGTTTGAGGGGGCACTGGGCGTGTCCGACCCCTCATCACACGCCAGCAATGGTGAGGAACTCTCTCTGGTATCAGCATCAGCGCACACAAGTTTAAAGACAACCAAGACAATAATGAGGTGGTCTTTTGTGTAAAATGTGCCTTAGGCATCTTGGGTTATGTAAGTAAATGGTAGGGCAAATTATGTGGTGTACGCTACGGGTAATTTTGAGAGAGCCTTTCAGCCCCTTGTCAGCCATAATGCAATTAGGCCATCTTCTCCCCAGGGCTAGCAACAGTAACCTAGGTTGTGGTCTCTCGCCTTTTGCTGCAGCAGCTGTTGCCTGGGGCAACTAGACTTTATTCCGTATGAAATATAGGGGTTTGTGTGTCACAGTAGATTGGCAGGAATCTACCCCTTGGCAGTCCATCATGGCCACAGGCTTCAGCCATGTACTTACTTGGCTCTAAAAACGGCTGGCACTGTCAGCTCAGGTCACCAGAAGTGACTTGCCACTATTCTATACTATTCCTATTGGTGAATAGGGACCATGATGGTAGGGACAGCTAGCTTAGGAAAGTCTTTAATAACCTTCAACTGTTTAAATGGAAGAATTCCATTTGCATTAAATGATAGCTAGTTATCTAGCTGATGTTATAGTCTCCTCGATTTAACTCATAATTATAATAGGAAAAGGTAGCCAGGTTAACTTGCATGAGACCTCGCACACCCTTTTGTGGAGGTTTGCGCTCCATAGCATCTCGTTTAATACAGTCTGGTAGGAATACACAACACCCCTTACTTTATCAGGCAGAAAACCTGTGGTCCCGTGGACAGTGCAAATGCATGCAAGGGTTAGACTGTTAAGCATCTGAGGCTACTTTGCCATTGAGGATGGTAGAGCTCATGTCATGCAACACTGCTGAGACCTCTTCACTTGAGCCTCTGCCTCCAGCCTCACACTGAATGACATGTGTGGCCCCAACACACACCCCGTGGGACATGGAAGCCGCTTGCTGTTCCCTTGCTTCAGAAAGCTCTGAGGACAGGCGAAACATGTCCTGAACAGAACCCACCTGCAAGCTTTTTGCCTCTTTAAGCAGATCAGCGTGAGAAGTTATAGTCAGGCGGCGCCTAAATCTGGGCCTCACTAAAGGCTCTCTGCTCAGGGCATCCGCCACCATATTCTTGTGACCTGGAATATACAAGATGTTGAAGTCAAAAGCAGCCATCTTAGCCACCCAAGGTTAATCTCAAGCATCAAGCTTTGGCTTTGGGGTTGTTGTCTGTCCACACAGTGAACCTGTGGTCCCGCAACCAGTGACGAAACTTATCACAAATAGCCCACGTCATAGCGAAGAACTCATGCTGATGAGCAGGATATTCCGACTGAGCATGGTTAAGAGACTTACTCGCGAAAGCAATGGACCTAGCTTAGTCTTCATTAGGCTGAGACCGGACAGTCCCAAGACCACTAGTGGACGCATCAACAGTTGGACGAGTTGACTGTCCTATGGAACTCCATTACACCAAGACAACAAGATTCATAGGGGAAGTACCCCTGACTTGTTAAGGTTTGGGCAGAGAGGTTTTACAAAGGGATTTTGTAGGTATAAGTTAACTTGGAACCACTGCAATCCTGTTTACATATTAATGGCGAATTTGAATGTTTGGCAAAATGCTTACATTTTGAATTACACGTTCTGTCTGGTGACTTATGTTGATATTGTCATCTAATTTCTTCTGATGACTAATGTTGATATGGTGTTCGTCAAAGGGAACCTTGTTACCATCAGATGTTAAGAATGTTATTTCTCTGTACTTTTTGATATCTCCTGCACACACAAGCGTTACATTCTACACACATACATTCTACACACATACAGTGTACCGCTGTCTACCCTACCAACCTTTTCTGAGACCTTTTATAGAGACGTTTGGCTCCCATGCACAAGTGGCAAGTTTCTAACTCATGTGCCCCCTACACAAACACACACACACACACATTCTCCCTCACCTTGTCTGAAACCTTAGAAGCTGTGAGACATTCATAACATGCGCTCGCGTGTGTAAGTGCATGTTCCTAACTCTAAGCTATTTCCTGTCTCTCTGCCAGACAAACACACAGACATCTCGAGCCGTGAGGATCTGGATGATTCTTGTCTGAAGGACACCATGAGCATAGCCTCCACCGACTCCTTTGTGTCAGCTGGCGAGGTGAGACCACCACCACCATCACCACCATCAGCTCTCACAGGTCTTAACACAAGTAAACACGGTAAACTCTTGATATCAGAATATAGGAAAACAAGGTCAATGGTGGTCACAGACCACACAGGCAAGTAGTTTGTTCCAAGCAGACTATACCCAACATGATGTAGATGCAGATCTGTCTTGCATGGAAGGGCTGAGTGACTATGTTGACATTAGGAAAAAAAGTGTCTGTTATGAGTCAACGCCCATGCAAGTGTCTGGAATGTCCTGGTCTAGTCACAAGGCCAGTCTCCTGTTTATTTTGACCATGGACTAATAAATCATCAGATAATCTAAAGAAGACCTTCTGGTTGCCAGCCATGTCGCCACTTATTAGTGTAGGTCATCCACCTGTAATCAGCACTGCCCAGTCCAGATAACCTCAGGCGTCTCTAATCCATCCCCAGGCAGAGCCACAACAATCTCCCCCTGTCTCTGTCTCTGTCCTTGTCTGTCTCTCTATCACCATCTCTCCCGTGTGTCATTCCAACGGCTCATGTTAGCCAGGTCAGTGAAAGTATATACATTTAGTGAATACAGAGGGACGTGAATCTCTAGCGTTGTTGTTAGTAGAGCTGTGCTTTTGTGGAAGAGCAGCATTCGCTAGGTGCTCCACGCATGTCATTAAGTCAGTTACCATCAATCACACAGTTTTGTTGGGGGTTGCTGAGACTGCCAGCGGTGGGTCTCTGCTTGTGCTGCAGTCGGGTTGTTCCCACTCTGCACTGGTGGGGTGCTCTGGAGTATCAGGGGGAAACTGGGTCATTGCCAAAGTGAGAACTGCAGAGGGGCTATTAATAGCTTCAACACAAGCCTACATGTTTACCATGCACATGGACCTGCTTTGAGATTTGAGCCCCACTGCAGTTTGCTCTGCGGTAGAGGATTGCAGAGGGAGCTTCTGTTATAGGAGGCAGTTTGTGAGTTCAGTTCGTATACGGTCTTTATAAGGGGTTGATATTTTCAGTCGTACACAGGCATTTGTTCGGTAAATGACGCCAGTATCCATTGTGTTTCAGGGCTGGTCTTTCACGAAGGTGACCTGTAACTAATACTGTTCTACTGGGACTGGCTGGACATGTAGTACATGCCAAAACACTTTGTTTTGATTCCACCGTTATTGCCCCACAGTCCTCCTAGAATAGCTTGTTTGTTTCCCTTCATAAATCATGCCTATAATGCCATGTACTGTGATGACCAGTATCTGCATTGAACAGGGGGTGCATGACCAAACATAGACATATATTTAGACATATATTTATATTTTGCAGGAGTCTTGCGAGTCGTCTCTTTCTCCCACACATGCATCAGTTTCTTCCCACCCGCACCCTGCAATCAAAATGTAGTCCCTCGCCGCACTCCTTTGTACTGGGTGCGGGTGTGCAGGCCTCTACTCAGAACTCATGGTCCTCCTCATGTCTCAGCCTCACGCCATCTTTTGGCTTCTCTCCCCAGCTGTCCGAGCACAGGGAGCTGAGGAGTGCCTTTGTTCTAGGCTCGCTCTGCCACTACCCATTTTATGATGAGGCACTGCAGATGGCTGAGGAAGGGAAGATCTCCTGCAGAGTTCTGAGGTATGGGGTGAGGCTGGGGGGGTTGTCTGTTACAACACAGGGAAGGAATATCCTGTGGAAATGGGAGATTTGATCCAGATGGGTGTAAAATATCTATTAATGTGAAATAAACAGGGAATAAAATAAATAAACCAATAAATGAACAAACCTTTCCACGGTTGCAGTCTTCACTGATGACTATAACGTTTATAACTGTAGTCATTATATATTGTTCTCCAGAACCGAGCTGCTGGAATGCCTTGGTGACACGGACTTCCTTGCAAAGCTGCACTGCGTGCGTCAGGCGTGTCAGGTATGCCTCTCGTGTTGTTTTTAAATTGCTCTTAAGCTGGATTAACTTCCCAGTGAGTCAAAAGTGAATGCAGCAATGCCCTGCGTTAATGCATTCGATCACGCTCTCCCACGTTCCCCTAGGCCATCTTGTGTGAAAGGACCACAAGAAACTTCCTGGCTGATACGGGGAAGAAGATCCTGGCTTCCATCATTGTCAAGGCTCGAAAGGTGAGTGTGTGGGCAACTGGTTCCTCACCATTGCTGCCAAACCACACCACCGTCCTTTCCCTCCTGACTGACGTCTGTGTTTGGCAGAGCCCCAACAGATTTGAGGAGTTGTTCGAGGAGATGATCTCCTTCCTGGAGCAGACTGACCACTGGGGAAACACGGAGGTGGAGCTGGCCACCCGCGGGGTGAGGGTTGCCTCCTGTCTTTAACTCAGACACATGTACTAGTCTGAGTCTGCCGCAGAGGGATCAATATTAAATGCAATTGAATTTTATTTATAAAGCGGGAAAACCATCAAATAGTCTCAAGGCGCTTTACAGAGATCAGTGAATGACAATATGACCAATATGAATTATTTAGTAAGATGTTATTATATTCTTAAAACTAATCTAGTTATTTAACCTAGGGTAAGGATGGGGAAAGGCACTTACCTGTTAATAGTTTTGGTGTCTGTCTGACAGTTACTAGTTTAAGTGGTTCGTGGATTAAGAATAAAAACTAATTTTGGCTGAATATCACTTGTGGCTTAATTTGAGGTGTTGCTCACTTCTACAAGTAATTAGCATACTCTTAGTCACTATATTCCTTGTGTTTTTCAATTAGGTGAAGCATTTGAACTTCTATGACATCGTCCTCGATTTCATCCTCATGGACTCTTTTGAGGACCTGGAGAATCCTCCTATCTCCATTCAGAATGTTGTCAACAATCGATGGCTGAATAGCTCCTTCAAAGAGACAGTAAGCTGTGTTGGTGCATTGGTATTCTCCCTAAGAGATCTCCCAAGCTAATGTTATGGTGCCGAACCGCTTTGCACCCTTAGCCCTCTAATAGATTTTCATTATGTTCTCACAGGCTGTTGCATCAAGTTGTTGGTCTGTTCTGAAGCAGAAGAGACAGCATATGAAGGTATGCTGTATTTGTTTTAGATGTGGGAAACTAGCTTATCTTTCTGATGTAATAGTGTAAATGTTACTGCAGTTTTCACATAACACAAAGTAAACACTGTACAATGCCTCCTGATAGATCCAGGATGGCTTCATTGCACATTTCTATGCTGTCTGTGAGCAAATCAGCCCTGTCCTGGCATGGGGGTTCCTGGGCCCAAAGACTTCCCTGCATGACTTCTGCTGCTTCTTCAAGGTAAGTCATCCTTTACATATAACATACCACTAAAGCTATAAACCATACATGAAACTAAGCCATGCATCAAGGTCATTTTCAGTTTACAGGTTTTACAGATGTTAGGACCGATGTTGGCTTAGAATGAGCCCTTCATATATACATAGGGACCGGGTCCTCTTCCACGGAGTCCACCATGTTTGCCACCACGGCTGTGTTCAGACTGCCGGCAAATCGGATGTTTCTCAATTCAGATCATTTTGAGACGACTGTCCACATTGTTATTTGCAAGTGATCTGATTGGATTTGTGTGTCCAGACATAACCAACATATCTGCATGGGTTGCTGTGGTGATGACGTAGGCGTCTGTAACTACAGTAGATTCCAGATTTGCCTGTACAGAAGCCTTCCCAAAAGCTAAAAATTGCTAGCAGAACATTTATTTTGGCATCTGTTCATGGACTGTTGTTCTCCATGTTGTCATGTTGACACTCCTCGTGGTCTTTGACGCTTTTCTTTTCAATCAATGTAAGTTCTTTGGTGATCTATATAGCAGCATGAATTCCACCATTTCTGTCACTCTAGATTTGATGTCGTCGTTAAGTGACGCAAAATAGGGATACCCAGATCGATCGGCCAGCAATCGGATTCGGCCGATATTCATTAAAAATATGAGATTGAGGAATTCCGATAATGCTTTCTAGTCGCCGATCATTAACCTGCTAAACAGAGCCACATTCTTGTTTAATATAAAATATGTCGGCGGTGTGGAAGTACTATAAAGTGTGTGAGACAGATGTCACACATGCCATCTGCAATCTTTGCAAGGATAAAATACCTTGTGGGGGAGTTAAGGTAAAATCCTTCAACACAACCAATTTAATCACGTAGCGGAGCATTGCAAGTTTGAAAGCTCAGTGGATTCACAAGAGTTCTCCGGCTCCCACACTGCTGCAGCCCTAGCAACAGTATTCGAGAATATGTTATTTAATTCAGCATTTGTTTTCTTGAATTCATATTTCCTAGGCTACACCAGATGTTAATTAAAAACACAAATCTGAAAAAAAAGATCAGTATCGGCAGATATTGCTCATAGACAATCGGTAATCGGTGGCAAAAAGCGATATCGAGGCATCCCTAACAAATCCGATTTGAGTGGCCAGTGTCCGGACTAACACGCATCTGTAGAAATCTGATTGGAATCATATTTCAAACCACCTCCAAATGTGGTTTTGATCCGATCTGCAGAAATCCGATTTGCTGTCCAGAAATAAAATAAAAAATCAATCTGTATACAATTTGGATATGCCCCAAAAAAAAGGATTTGGGCTGGTAGTCTGAACAAGGCCATGTATCAGCAGTAGCCCAGAACAGACAAACCAAAACACTGGCACTACAGAGGGCCTTCCCCATTTTTTATGGCACCTTATGACCACCATAACTTCTCCTACACACTTTGAAAGGGACAGGTATTTAGTTGGTTGCAATCTGCAGCCTGACCGTTAGATGCCAGCAATTCCTACATACTGTACCTTTAACTTACTTAGGCACAGGATTAGGGGGTGAAATATCAGCTGGCTGACACTCATCTCTCCTGGTTGACAGGACCAGGTGCTGTTCTTTCTGAAGGACATCTTTGACCTGGAGAAGGTTCGCTACACCAGCGTGGAGACGCTGGCTGAGGACATGCTCCACTTGCTACACAGGCGGACCGAGCTGCTGCTGGCGTATCTGGGTGCCGACTCCTTCCGCCACCTGAATGGGTGTGTCCCCTCACCGCTCCAACTTGTGCCCACCGCCATGGTGGAGGCCTGAGTGCAATAACCTGTCATTGGATTGTTCAACTACACAAACTGTAGGAAGAGGAATTGGGCTTCTTTGGAGCGGTGTTGTGCTCGCTGTTTAAGTGTGAATGCTGCTTGTTTTGTAAGACTATGATTATTAATAGCTTACTATCTTACTGAGCACCATAAGGTCTGACCTGTAAGTCCAGTAGCAATACTGCCCCTATATTCTCATCGTGGTGCCACTTCAATGTTGTGTTTTTTTTTGTCTTTTCTTAAATTCAAACTTGGTGTCATTACTGTGTCTCTGCAGAGGCTGGTCAAATTGCACCTGACGTACTTTTGACCTCATGAGTGGGCATTCAAGGCATTTGTTTAAGTTATTTTAAGTATTTATAACACCATGTCAGTGAATCTGGGCCTCCCAGTGGATCAAGTGTATAATATTGTCAGTTGGGAAATGAATTATGTATAAGGGCAGAGGAAAGGTGATAACTTGGTAACCCAGCAGTATTGGTGAGGCAGACTGCGGCAGGAGTAATAATACTGTGTATTGTAAAGGGATTTCTGAACAGTAGTTTGGACGCTCTGGCTCATCTTGAGTGGGTTATCATTCAGCTAAAGACTGTACATACGAAATGCCTTGTTAGGCTAAGGTTCAGTGGCACTGACTGCCTAATAGGCCTGTCACCTGTCTACAACTGCTTAACCACACACACACACACAGGGCCTCATAGCTAATGGAATTCCCCATCTACTGTGCGTTTGTGTTACTTTGTTGTACTCAGTGTTAAGCTGTTGTGAATGTTAAATTGCAATCAGCCCTGATTGTCAGCACCTGTAGAGTTGCCCTGGTGTATTGTGGCAAATAAGGCCTGAACTGTTAGCATTGGTCTACCTTGAAAACCAATCACTTCGGAAGTGTCATTGAGCTTATTGTATAAACACAGTTTTCGTTGTACCGGAGATGTCTATTAACTCATACATACTGAAATCGACGTTCGTCCCAGATTTACTGTTAAAAATTGGCATTTATTTTTATAATTACATAATTTCACCAAGACATGAATTGAACTGTAACATCGCTCATGTACCTGTATGCATAACTTGTCTAAATAAAAGGGCCATCTAAAGTGAACGACTTGTGTACCAACGTCTCTTAAAATTAGTACAGATCCCACTACATAAAAGATCAGTGTTCGTTATAAACTGATCACAAATTAAACAAAGGTAGAAATCAAACACTGAAAGACTTAAAGGTTGAGTAAGATCTGTTGTTACGGGCTCTATGGATAGTAAGGGTTTAAAAAGGAAACGGAGGTAAAGACGAAGGTTTTTGAGTTCACATCTTTATTTCATGGTCATGGCAACAATGGAGAACAGTCAAAAAAATCTAACAAAACCAACTCCACGAGAGAACATTCGAAAACTTGAACAGCACACAAAACCATCTGTGAGTTTACCTCTAAGGCATGCTCTAGACGTCTAGAAAAGTTTTAGGTTGTGTCATCTGGTCTACACCCCCCCACATACTCTGCTGTGAAAACCTCTCGCTTACTGGTATATATATGTACAAGAAAGGTTTATGCAAAAATGGGTATTCATTGCAAGCTGAGGAGAAATTTCAAAAGAGGGGAAGGGGGGAAAAAAAAGTGATCGCTCTTCTCCAATTTACTGCCTAGACTTGACGACTGACACGGGTCTACAAAGAACAGTTCCTGGTCTTTAAAAACTAGTCTAAAGCAGTCATACAAATTCTTTCAAAGCCCTACGCAAAGCAATAAGCAAATGCAATGAGACAAGCATAATTCAACACCACCACAGGTCAATGGCATATTCAGAATGGCAACATCTTAGGAATTCAACAGAACTGTAATCAGACATGTCCCTAGACTCAGCATCAAAAAGACAACTTAAACAGTCACAGGTTTCCTCATTATATTGGTTACCTTATAACTGGAGCCCTTGAATGGTCTACGTTCAGCAGAGGGACAGACTCAAAGGATTCCTCCTTAGGGACAAACTAGCTCAGGATCTGATTCTACGATCTATTGCCTGCAGCATCTTCCACACTGTGAGTGAGAATGGAGGCAGCAATTTTTGACAAGATATTAGCACTGCAGCAGGGCATGAATTCACAGGTTTCAAACCAATGGCAACAGCAGCATAGATATTTCATCACACTTAACGCAATTCGCAACTGAGGGCATTAGTATGACTAGCTCCCGCCAAGGCATTTGCCACTGCATGCAGCCTAAGTATAGTGATGTTAAAACAAGAGAAGGCATTCTAAGCATCCTGGTCACAGACTCCCCAATCCCCCACCCAAACAAGAGAAAACAACTGCTTAATATAACAGATATTTGAAGACTAAATTCAGATTACTAAAACTTAGTGAGGACATTTATTCAAATCCTGGACGGTTGCGAATATTTAATATTATATATCGACACTTTATAAATGGCATGTAGCATTTACTTTGCTACTAATAGTCATGAAAGTATATGCCATGCAAATCATTTAGGCTGAGAATATACAACACAGTGCATGAAGACTGTAACCATCTCCAGGCTGGAATTTAAACAGACAGAGCAACATTTTGACTGTTTTAATTTCCTATTGTGGTAATCAATTCTAAGGCAAAAAAAATTAAGCTAATCACAAGTTGTGGGCAGGTCAGACAGCAATAAATGTCTATAGCACAGGTCAAAACACTTGTTTCCTTAGGTTACGCTTACCTGTATTATTGCAGCAGAACCTAAGGTGCAAGGTCTGGGTTGACACTGCAAGAATTAGATAATGCACTGTTTGCCATCAATGAACTAATCAGTCACATAATTGGCGTCAATTCAACAGCCATCAGAATGACAGTGTTCAGGGTTCAAAAAAGGCATGTCTGACAAACAATGGGCAAGTCTGAAAAATGTAGAACACTAGTCTGAAGCACTTCAATTCTATGCCTAAGACATCAGCATGCTGAGTTGCTACTACAAGACATCGCTTAGCATCAACGTGCTACATTAAATCCTGATATTTCAGAGGTGACAAGCCTTAAATTATATTTTTAACATTAACATTTTTAGCTTCGTGTATTGACATTGGGGGTATATATTTTTTTTTTTAATTAAATAAAGAAAACAATAACCACTACGTTCTCACTTGACTCACTCAAACTTCAATGGTGACTTGAGTTCTTATTCTATTCGGGCTTTCCTACAGAGGAAAGAAAGTGTTGAATGCCAAACTAGTTAATTCAGCAGAAACACACGCAGATATTTCAGAAACACTAAAGAACTTCATATACTGTAGTCATCACAAAAAAGCAGCTACATTGCTACGATGCGGAATGAAAATATTGCTGAATGGAAGTGTCATTGCATAAATTCAGTAGTTCATAACATACGCAAAAAAGAAAAACCAGTCCAATTTGTCAAAGACAGAGGCCATTTCAAAGGTCAGAAACATGAGCAACTTAACAAAATTGGGGATTTGGGGCTCTATAATACTTACCAAATGTTTGTAACTTAAAAGAGACATGTCTAGCACACTATATTAATTCTCAGCAAGATATCAAAGACAAGTGATGGCTCTTAAATCACATTGTATTGTACTTACGGTGGAGGGATCATGTCGGTGGTGAGGCACCTCGTTACCTCCCCGCCCTAAACACCTACAAATCTATATACTGGATGGATGCCAACAGACAACTGGTACAACAAAAACTTCGGATTTTTGCAAATTCAGCTTTTTCGTTTTAATTTGTATCAAAATAGTTTCAAGAAAAGGCCAGCAGATAATTACAAAAACGTGATGCATGAATACGGAGGGGGAAGGAACAAAAAAAAACAAGTGCTTTTGCATGTCATCGCTTTCAAATATCAACATTGTACCTGTCCTGTAAGAGAGCAACAAATTCAACTAAAATGCTTGCAGTACTTTGTGACAAAATCCAAAAGAATATTGTGTTAAAATACCTCTTGCTTACCACCTTCCTAATCTTGCCTGTGAGGGAGAAAAAGTTTCTCTCATTACATACAGTGCACAACTAGCTTGAGTCACCAGGCACAACGCGCAAGCGGCTTCAGGACTGAGCAAGGACCGAGAGTGTGCCATACCTATCACTGACCCACCAGTAACAGAAGTATCTGTTTGCTCCTAGAACCTCAGCAATGGCCAGTTTAAAAATGCAGGGAAACACCACTAACTTTACTGATAAAGGATACGAGACACACAATCGATCTCTGCATTGCATTCACACATTAAAAATAAAACTAGGGATTACAAATTTTTAAAAACAGGAACCGCATAGACAGTTGGAGAGAGACAAGAAAATGGCAGAGCATATTTTCTCAGAAAATGTGGACAGAAAGGAATTGAACATATTTCAGTCTGCATGTTATATCTTACATGATCCACCCCCCCCCCCCCCACATCTCAAACTGCTTAGATGGTTTCCACCCCCTTTCGGTCACCCCACTTACCAACACAGGAGGTTTCATTTTGTTTTATTGCAAAACACAACAAGCATTTCATATTTAAAACGGAGATGATTTACATGGAAATGACTACAGTTTGTATAAACATGAGCTCTAACCACATTAGATGGAGATATACAGGAGCTGGAATGACCATATGCTAATATTACCTTAAAAAAAACAAACCGTTCATTTACAAGAAGAACAGCAAAAAAAACAAAAAAGAATAAAGAAAAATACTTTACTCCGGAGCCATGTTGCAATCTATTTGAAACACTTTTTTAAACCAAGGAAATTTAAGATCTTCATCATCATCATCAAGACGTCTGCATCCAAACATTTAACAAAGGATTTGTTTCGACAATGTAGCATTTAGTTTATGTCCACTTCACATTACTGGCCCTGTACAGAAGAAATACATAAAAGAATACACAACATGTTAACATCAACAACCGTGACACTTCAACCCCCCCAAAAATAGGTTCAAAAAGAACAAAAAAAAAAAGACACCTGTACAAAGAGGGAAAGGTTTGGTTAGGTACTGCAATGCTGGGTCCTCAGTTGACCTGATAAACCTGTGGAAAAAAAATGTTACTGAAGGAGTAAGAAAAAGGAAAGGGGGAAAAAAAAAAAAAGGATGATACAAAAATTGACATGCATGCCTACAGAGGTATACTACTGGGGTTAGATGATGACACCCACACACACATCTGAACATGGAAAAACATGGACGGGGGAAGAAAAAAAACCCAATAAACAAAGGAGAGAGAGAGAAAGAGAGGACATAATCTCTTAGGGCGAGTGTACCTGCGGGGCCTGTGGAGCTGCTCCCATGCCCTGGGCTCCAGCCTGGCCATAGTAGGCAGCTTGCTGGCGGTAGTACTCAGCCCAGGCTGCACTGTAGTCCGGCTGGCCTCCGGGCTGGGCGGCAGGCGTTGGCGTGGCCGCCGCTGCCTGAGGGGCGGCCTGACCTGTGGTGGTAGGAGATGACCTTTCAGTCGGACTACAAGTTGCAGACAAAGAGGTGCATATACACCAACAACCCAGCTGTGCATCATCTGCCGTATCTTTAAATAAATATATACATAAAAAAAAAAATAAAAAAAAACTGTACAATTGTTCTGTAACTGGATCTACTGAATCAAAACGTCCCTTAACATGTCAGTATACTACAACATGTTGCATCAAGTTCGGGTGGGTGTGACCAACCAATAAGTTATGATTGAAAGGGTAGGGGCGTTTTGTAAGATGGGGAACGATCCCAGCCATGTTGCCTCTGAATGGTGGGACAGAAACCCTCTGCTTTGCTGTAGGGCAGCTGGGAGCACAGGCGCTCTACTGCAGAGGACTGGATCAGGACCACAGCTGCCCACATTCAAACACCCAGCTAGACTTCATGTGCTCAGATACAATGCTTTACAGTATGAAATTAACATGCACACACAAATCGGATGAACCTGCCCATTTTTGCAGTATTACGTTTTATTTACAGCAATTGCTCTTGTAGAAGTGAGTTGGCCATCTGTGGGTCAGAGACCATTTGCTTTTATCTGTCCACAAGCGGGTCACCCACCTTGTTTTTTGTAGTACTCTTCCCAGGCCTTTGTGTAGTCCTGTGCAGGCTGGCCTTGTTGACCTGGATCAAACGATGTAATGACCATTTGAGTATTTGACCTCGACTTAATGTCTTCCAAAACAGATTCAAATCTTAACATTGTCATCTACCTTTTTCAAATAATTACATTTACATACATTTATATCACTACAAAGCATTGCAAGAAAAGACATCAACTCTTGATATGAGAATATGCAAACCAACCAACTGTCAAAAAACATCCTTGCTATTCTATTACATCCGCGGCTACTGCACAAGTCCCTGACCAATATTCTGAACCGGCAGTTAAGAGACATGAAGCTGTTCAGTCTAAACAGCTGGGCACAAACATAATGAAGACTTGTCACTATCAGATGTGACGGACCCTTCACCAATGATTCAAATGCCTTTTACTGGAGGACCACCGCAAACCTGGTGGCAATACTAGTGCCCCGTGCTGTTTAGTCTGACTCCCCCATAGTGTGATACGCTGAAGCTACATTTGGCGAAATATTTTTATACCCGATTTCTTGTAATATTCCTCCCAGGCCTTGGTGTAATCTGCCTGTCCACTCTGACCTGGAGCCTGCGGGTCACCTGTTAAAAATGGTACAATTTACATTGATAACCATTCTTTGGCAGGCAGCAGTTCATCCTCCACCTGGACAGGTGGCGTACTTTGACCCCAGCAGGGTCATTAAAAAAAAATTAAATAAAAAAAAAGAAATCTGGGTTAGCCTAACCTGTCAGTAATAGAACGGAAAAACGAAGGAAAAAAGAAAAAAGCCTGACTTAAAGACAAAAGCAACAACAGAATGAAAGCACATCTAAAGGACATAAAGCACTAGCTACAGATGCACTAGCTACACTGCAAAGCAGCTACACAGCTGGCTAGAGCTCCTCTATGTGATGGGCTCTGCACTATGGGACAGACCAAGCTACATGAGAAAGGCTGCACTGGAGAAGGAGGACATCAGCTAGGTGCCTACCTTGCCCGTTGGTCTGTGCTGTGCCTGGTGCAGTGCTGGTGGGCGTCATGGGTGTCTGAGGCTGCTGCTGGTACTGGGCATAATAAGCCGCCCACGCCGCTGCATTGGCGTCCGCTGCTGCTTTATCTGTGTGGGGGGAGAGTAGATATTTGGCAGGTGAAGGTCTACACCACACATAGAGGGGAATATCTCCAGAGGAAGAGCAGAAGTCCAAACAAGTGGTAACACACTGGAGGGAATTGTTTGCTTTGCTTGGGTTGTAAATGGAAAGCTAGCTGCACGGTGTACTTACTGGGATCTTGCTGTCCCTGTTGCCAGTGCCCTGGGTACCCATTGCCCCAGCCCTGGGGTGGGTAGGGGCCAGGAGGACCACCACTGCAGAGGAAGCAAGATTCAAAGTAAATTATACAGCTTAAATCAAATTGTACTGTAAAACAATCACTTTACACCTTATACAGGCGTATCACTGCTGGTAGTGAGAGAAACAAATCCGGTCTTACTGAGGTCCTGGGGGGCCCTGGTTGTAGGGCCCGGGGTTGTAGGGTCCCATTGGTGCAGGGGGTCCAGGGGGCCCTGGAGGGCCATGAGGGGCAGGTCCTCCGTGAGGGCCCGGCGGTCCATGAGGACCACCCATTGGACTGACTGGACCCTTGGGGAAGAAACGAAAGGCTGTCAGTTTGTATGTACTTCTGACTGCTGTGGTACTATGCAACTACTGCGCTGGCAGAGAGTCCCTCTCTGCAGGCAGATAATTCCCCTATGAAGCCTACAAAATAACACAAGCAATCCTACACAGAATTGGTTCTCCAGATGCAATCAGGTACCCACACTACCAACTGTTTGTAAATATTCCCTATCACAATATGCCCATTGGAAGATATTCTTCTTTAAATCAAATAAACCTTCATATATACCTAGCCTCATCCACTTAATTTGTGCAGGAATGACTTTTGGCTGCAGTTGACAAAATCAAAGGCTCTACTAGCACTTACTCCGATCTTCTCTTCCACCAGCTGTCGGGCGTAGTCGATCTGTTGGTGCGTCCCTCGGACAGTGAAAACCTTGATGCTGGGGTCGGCATTGGGAGGGGGGTTCCTCTGCAGCTCTATTCTGGCCCCCGACTGCTGGCTGATGCCTTTAATGGTCTCACCCCCTATGGGAAAAACAAAATGCAATCTCATTAGGGCATTAGTCTACTACAGCAGTATTTATTCATTGCTAAAGCACGTGAGAATGGTCATCCATGCTGTGGCATTTCAACCTGCCATTTAGATCAAATTACCCCTATTGGAACTATTTTCCCCCCTTTATTTATATGTGTAAAGGACAAGGAGAATTTCAACTACAGGCACCTTTCCCGATGATGAGGCCAGTTTTCATAGTGGGGACGGTGAAGGTGAACTCCTGCAGGCCTCCAGGTGGGCCCATATTCCAGTTGCCCTGGCCACGACCTCTGCCCCTGCCCCCAGGTCCTGGAGGTCCTCCAGCCTGCACGCTCCTCAGTAGGTCAGAGATGATCTCGGCCGCATGCTGTGCTCGGTCAGGCGGCCCCATGATCTGGGCTATCCTCTCGGGTGTAGTGCCATCATCTGAGAGGGGAGGAGGGCCATTTTAACAAGTGTGAAACGAACACCATCCGTCTAAATTTGCTCAACTGCCGGGACTGACACCAGAGATCTATGTAAACATGGAACACTAAAGGGGGGAACAGACATTGTTGTTCTCTTTTCCTTCCTGATCAAGCGGTGTACCTGGTTTGAACTGAATTCGCACTCCAGTGTCATTTTGGATTTTCTTAATCATTTCACCATTCCGTCCAATCACGATTCCAACTGCAAACCGTGGCACTGGAACCTGAGACAGAAACCAGGTGCAATGTGGCTTTAAGATCGGGCACACATCTCAGATTCCACATTTCATGGCTTCATACAGATGACGACGTGCTATTTATAAACAGGGGAGGAGACACACTGTTGCCATGATTTACTTACATCCAGACTGTCACCACCGTCACCATTGCCACCATTGCCATTTCCACCATTGCCACCGTGGCCGCCACCTCCTCCTCCTCCTCCTCCTCCACCACCACCACCACCACCACCGCCGCCTCCTCCTCCTCCTCCCATCCTTGAGCCATATTCGCCGCGTTGCTCCCGGAAACCTTGATCTCTAATCAGTTCCATGACCATCTCTTTGGCTTGCTATAAGAAACACAAGGGACCAGATTTAGTTTATCACAGATCCAACCATTTTTACTCCTAGCTTGACAGTCCATTTGGTATTCCAATTTTGTCTGGATAATGCTCCTAATACAATAGAAAAGGGTAGTCAGCAGATGCTTACTTGAACTTTAAAAGGTTCTCCTGAAATCCGGAGAGGTTTGTCTGCTCCTGTGTTTTGCGGCCCGTCCTGGATCATTACCATCTTCACACCAGCGCGTTCCTGTTCAAAAACAAAAACAAGAAGCCAAAGTTAAATTTCGCCACAGAGGACAAGAGCATGTTGTTCTCCTTGAGAAGCTTGGGCACACAAACTAACCTGTAACTGTTTAATGGTTTCTCCACCCTTGCCGATAACAAGGCCAGCTTTAGAGGCAGGGACGAGAATCTCCTGCACAGTCATGCCTGGGCCATCATTATGGTGGAATGGTGTGGGCCTGCCCTTCTCCACAATCTCTGTTAATAACCTCTTCGCAGCCCTGTGAGAAAATATAGGGTGTGATGAACTTTCTATATTAAACACTTCAGACTAGTTTGACAAAAAAAAAAAACACCTTTTGTGTTTTGACATCATGGACATATAGTGGCTGCCATCGCTACATTCACATTCAGTGTTAACTTGTGTCAGAGATCAGGCAGGCATAACAAGTGCACTCACTGGATGGATTCTGGACCTCCTGTTAATGTCACCGACCTCTCTGGCATTCCTCCACTGTCTGATTTCAAAAACAAACAAACAAAAGCATTTTACTTCAAGGCCCACATCCCCAGAAGAGAAGATGGAAAAAACACATCTCAAGTTCACAACACAGCCCACAGCTGTGACACACACTAGGAGACAAAGCCGATGTTCACCTGGGGCGATTTGTATTTTACATCCTGACTCCTGCTGCAACCGGGATATCTGCTCTCCTCCTCTTCCGATGACTATGGGAGAATTGTTAATTATTTTATGGTACTACATGAACTGAGGTTGCCTTTGTGTGACTCATGCGAAATCTCAAAGCTACACTTCAGAACACTTAAAATGGGGACTTAAAATGCCAAAACACGTGCTGCTGTCTGCCAAATGACATTTTTCTTTCAGGGCAGGCAGATGATTCTTATTATGGAAAATGTAGACAGCATAGAAAGGACTGAAGGACACTTAATTCATTGACTGACAACTTACTAAATCCAACCATGCCGTCTGGAACTTTGAACTCCTCCGAAATAGATCTGAATCAAAACAAATATGTTCCAGTCATCATTTATGTTTTAAAAATACAACTGTTAAATGGCAACACTGTCACCCAAAAAAAAAGATTGTCAAACTAACTCAGACATACCTTGAGGGACCTCCGCCCATCCCACCCATGACCGCATTGAAAGCTAAAATTGAGAGAGAGAGAGGATAATAGTGAATATCATTCACTACTGAAAACAGTTGGATATTTAACAGAAATACATTTAGAAATGGGGATACGTACGGTCATTAGGGGCAACCTTCTTTGCTTCTGGTTGATCTGAAAAACAAAACCATCCAAATCAGATGTGTCTGCCATACTTATGGGCAAACAAAGTGTCTGCATCACAAGGGGAAACTCAACCCAACAAATCAGACTACCAAGGAGACACAGACCTACATACAAATACATTAGGTAAAATATTTGAAATGGTCAGAAGATATCCAAGCCGGATCCAGTCACTGGCGTTGGATATTTCTCATCTACAGCTAGGAAATCTTCGCCCCTAATTTCACAAAAATGGCGCTAGTTGCACTCACCAGCGTCTTCCAAAGGCCGTTTCTGCCCCCCATACCCAAAGTCATTTGCCGAAGGAGGAGGGGCAACGCCATCGCCCCCTATTTTAGCAGCAATCTGAAATACCAAACAAGACAAAAATTAGGTCAACACAAACTGTTCACAACTGGTCGCTGTTTCACGCAAGGTTTGTCTGGTTGTCTTACACTAAACCAACCATGTTCATATATAGCAGCCAATAAAAAGGCAACGTGACCCTTAAAGTCAACTTGCGATTTTACCTCCACAATTGTTGGGAGATTTTAATTAGTTTAGTATTATCAGTAGTATGAACTTGTCAGATTAACGTTACTGTTTGGTGCCATATATCGTTCAAGTCACCGAACCCAAACTCAGTTTTACAGGCAAAAATATAAAGTTAGCCTGCTGGCCGAGTTCTTACAAATGTTATTCATTACCAACTGTGACGTTAACTAAATCACTTGCTAGTTTCACGGATATCCAGCCAGTTATCCTGGATACCCAACAAAGTAACATATGCCTAGCTACGCGCATTTGCTGGCTTTAAAGATGTGACGTTATCAACCACTTGCTAAGTATGCAACGTTCGCTAGCAAGGTGGTTAACGTTGTTGGTTATAGAAAGATGTAACATTGCTGAGTAAAT
The DNA here is from genome assembly GCF_900700415.2 of Clupea harengus. Lineage (NCBI taxonomy): Eukaryota > Metazoa > Chordata > Actinopteri > Clupeiformes > Clupeidae > Clupea > Clupea harengus. The sequence continues at coordinate 14,701,361 of NC_045173.1, read as the reverse complement.
TGTTGATGTAGGCAGGGCAGAGTAAAAGAAACCCCATGACTCGACAGTCACACTGGGCTAACTACCTGTAAAACTGGTTAACTTATACTACTTCCTTATCTAGGCTAGCATAGCTCTTCTGAATGCTGGTCAGAATATACGGCATGACGCCACGTTTCTTGAGCCAGTTTAATTCAACAATTTCAACTTAACCCACAGTAGTTTCTAATTATGTTTATCCTCTTTAAGTCGTGACCATAATTAATGAGTTTAGCTTCAAAAGCTAATGTTGCTGGCTAGAAACGTCGGCTATCCAATCGACACATTCCTTTGTTGCATTTGGAGCGCATCGCGGAACTCGTAAGGCCTCAAATTAGCTAGCCCTGGTTTAGGCGGCTGCGTTAGCCGGCTAACGCTCTGAGAAGAATTACGGTTAATTTCAACTCAGAGTAATATTTCCAGTCAGAAACCAATAAATTACTTGTCTTGCCCGCTGTAGTGCATCCTTAAAGGCGTCGTTCATTCCTCCTCCGTTGTTTGAGGACGGTGGAGCCACGTTGGAATAATCTGCCATGTCTGATGCGCCACTCTTCTTCTCGTGCTGAGAGAAGATGGCCGCTAGTGTAGAGTGAAGTAGATGAAGTTCTCTACTGCGGCTGCGGCAATGTGGGAGGTGGAAAGTCTTTTTAAACAAACCATCGCGAGTTTCTAGGAGGGCAGTTCAAGCCGCCCATCTGAAGGCGGGCTTTCGTTGAGTTTTTGTTGTGGCTGTGTTTTATATCTCCGTATGTATGTGGTGTTGATTAAAGCAATACGTTCGTATAGACTATTTTTATTTTTGAATTGTACGTTCGTATATAAATTTTTAAAGGCATTTCCTTAATGTTAGGCTATATATTAATGCATTCCACCCCATTTAGTTTCATGGGATTTTATATTTATTTTCACGAGCATGAGCCAAAACCATAAATAAATGCGCAGATGAAAGAATTTTTACAAATTAGTTTTCACTGGATTTCGAAATAACATTTCCCGCACCAACCACCCTTCCCTCCCATATAGATAGATGACAGCGTAGACCTTGTCCACTAGCACATTGTTTAATTCAAAATGTGTCCCCACAGATTTTGCTCTTGTATGATTGTGATACCCACACAGTTTGTCGTAAGATTTTCGTGTAAAAATGACTATGGTAGGTAAGTAATGAATGAATACCAGACAATGTTCCTTACTTGGCCATGTCTATCAAGTAGAGCGAGACTGAGGGGGCGGGGGGGCTAGGGGGCGTAAACTCCTGTGAATGTCTCGATCAACAAATGAAAATGAGACTCACACACTAACGGGCGGAGGCAAGGGGGGTGGGCCGCCCATTTCCTGACTTGGATGTGTACCAAATGGTCGTAGGTAAGGTAAGTCGGCATTGGTTCGGCATGATTTTAAACAATAGATGGCGTGTGGAGCCATTTACAACCCATACATTTCCGATTTTGCTAAAAATGGGAATTCTGTCAATATTAACCAACAGTTCACTCATAGCATTTAGTTTACAGCTAAAAAACAAACACACACAAAACAAACACTTTACAGTTTCAGACTCGTATGAAGACTTGAAGACTTTGTTTATCTGCATAGTGGACATTTTAGTAATCTCATAGTAAAAGCAAAATTGGGTGAGCCAAGCACAAATGGCAAGTATTTGATGCAGAATTTTTTTATTTATAAATCAATTCGAGTCAATTCACAGGAATGCAAGTCAAGTCACTCAAAACTTCTTAAAACTCCAATCTATGATCTCTCTTCCTGCACATTGATATCAAATAAAACTTAAATTCCATAAATATGATCACAGTAATAATGACCCGATCTGTTTGACACTTTATTGCTTGGGCTGATCTATCTGTCTTTCGAGTTGTTGACAACATTAAGGATAATGTGGAGGGTGATGTGATAAAGGTGTGGAACCATGTTGTCTAGAAAGACAGGTCTGTAATGGGCCACACATTGAAATTAAAAGGCCTACAAACAGTGTATTTAATACTCCATTCCCACTCACACTGAAAGCTGTTTATTTGTCGCTATTATGCTGTGATGGTTTTGTGTGGGAATGGGAGCAATACGGTAAAGTCAAACCGTTAATCTATCCCCGGGCGACCTACTAACATTAACAATAATCTTCTGCCATGGCTTCAGTGGAAGGCATAGGATTTACATGTTGTGACCGATCAGTCAATGACATAAATGATAATGCAATGAACAAAACAAATGTTTAGAAGCAGGAAGAGAACTCCCTCAACAGAGACGTGATGCAGTGCGACAACAATCTGGATTTGCCACCACCTGAATTAGATATCTGGTCTCGCATGTTTTACACGTCTCGCGGAGGTTCACATTCTGTAGTATTACGTACCATAGGCAGATGGGAACACCTGTGACTTCACCTTTATGGAAGACTGAGTGGGAATGAAAATTCGCTCTCACTTCTGTGTTCTTTTTACCTGATACATTAACGGATTTCGTATGTGAAAGAGACTTAACTAAAAGTTACACTGGTGGGAGCAGAAGTCTCAGATCATTGCCATTTTTTCACTACACAAACTTCAAAATGAAAATGCACATATGTTACATTTGTTTATTTCAGTGAGCAGACAATTACACTCCTCATTTGAGAATTGTAGGTTATAATCATGAAGTTAACTTATAATTGAGGGAATGATTACATATTAACCTCACAGTAAAAGTAGAGGTCTGAAAGTTAATATTATGGGTAAGAGCAATTCTGTTTAAGTAATTCTACAACAATGTCTGTCAACAATCTTCACAGTTATAGATATATAGTTATAGAATTGGGCCCCCAAATCTAAACCACCCACATTGGCTGTGATTGCTGTGAGTGCACCCACAAATTTGCCTTTTGTAGTTTAGTGTGTTAATTACCAAATACAATTGATTCATTTCAATGGGGATTTCTCTTTTTCTCCGACTTCCGTACCACTGACCAAACATAGCGGAGGTTGCAGGCATAGTCTTAACTTACAACCTCTGCAAATCCAAGCTTGTCCAAGCTTGGCAGAGAAGCCAAAGACCGAAAGGCCAAGTCTTCTCTAGCCCAACTTTCCCTTTACTATCCTAATGGCAGAGGTTCCAAAGGCCTGACCTGCTATATTGCCCTGGGATTTTCTCTGAGGTGAATGGCCCATTAATAGAACAATAGGCACCCCTCCTCCACTTGCTTAGCACTATGGAAATACAGCCCTCTGTACCACCAGAGGTCAATGCAATGGCTCAATGAGCCATGCCCAATACTACCCTGGCTATGACATTTGGTGTGGTATTTTATTGCATTAATTATAAAAGTCATTTCTGGGATTCTGATGGCACAACACGTATCATTATTCTGTATCTTCAGCAGTTTCTTGATTTCGATGTTAGCCTGCTGTCAGTGACCTAGCTTTAGCTTGCCAGCCGAGAGATTTAAAAGATGTTCATTAAACACTTTTGTCACGAGCAAACCTGTTTAGCTCAATGTTTACAAAAGTCTTGTTTTATTAATACAATGAGACTATAGTTTTAATAATTACAGATAACTACAGCAAAGCAACCCTAGGTAGAAATCTAGTTTGCTTAATTAAAGCCATGTAAAAAAGAAACGTCACAATTGAGTTTATTGCAAAAAATACCTAGGCCTACTTCAGAATCAGAATCAGAATCATCTTTATTGGCCAAGTACATTTCCACATACAAGGATTTTTTCCTGGGTTTAATTGCTCTCAATGTACTTAAACTGAAAAATATGCATGCAACAGTTTAGGATAATAAATAAATATAATATATAATATAATAATAAAATATAATAATCTGTCAACTGTTCACTAGAGTGACGGCAAGGGGGAAAAAACTGTTCCTGTGTCTGGTGGTTTTTGTGTACATAGTTCTGTAGCGCCTGCCAGAGGGGAGGAGCTGGAACAGATTATGTCCAGGGTGTGAGGGGTCTGCAATGATTTTCCCTGCCCGTTTCCTGGCTCTGGATGTGTACAGGTCCTGGATGGTGGGCAGGTCAGCACCAATAATCCTTTCTGCAGACCTGACTGTCCGTTGTAATCTGTTCCTGTCTAGTTTAGTGGCAGAACCAAACCAGACAGTAATGGATGAGCAGAGAACAGACTCAATGACTGCAGTGTAAAACTGGATCAGCAGCTCCTGAGGCAGGTTGTACTTCCTGAGCTGGCGCAGGAAGTACATCCTCTGCTGGGCCTTTTTGAGGACTGTATTGATGTTTGGCTCCCACTTCAGGTTCTGGGAGATTGTGGAACCCAGAAACCTGAAGGATTCCACAGCAGACACAGTGCTGTTCAGTATGGTGAGGGGGGGCAGTGATGGGGGGCTCCTCCTGAAGTCCACTATCATCTCCACAGTTTTGAGCGAGTTCAACTCCAGGTTGTAGCGACTGCACCACAGGGCCAGATGTTCAACTTCCCTCCTGTATGCAGACTCATCTCCATCTCGGATGAGGCCGATGATTGTTGTGTCGTCTGCAAATTTCAGGAGCTGAACAGACGGGTCTCCTGAGGTGCAGTCATTTGTGTACAGAGAAAAGAGCAGTGGGGAGAGCACACATCCCTGGGGGGCACCAGTGCTGACTGTCCGGGTGCTGGATGTAATTTCACCCAGCCTCACCTGCTGCTTCCTATCTGTCAGGAAGTTCGTAATCCACTGACAGGTGGTGGCGGGCACAGTGAGCTGGGTGAGTTTGGTGAGGAGGACTTCTGGCATGATGCATACTTAATGGCAAAATGCAAGTTATGTCAGCTTTGGTTTTGCATACAATGTCCATCAGTCAAACACCTGCCTTCCAGAAACTAGAGTCCAGGTAGGCCTACACATAGGCCTACTCAGTTCGAACGTGGCATGCAACAACTTCTCTGAACATTTGTTCAGACAAATAATAAATAGCAATAATCATTGCTATGATTAATTTACAAGTTTAGTTTTTTAAAATCTACAGACAAATATTTGTAATCCTGATTCCTGGGATAGCCTATCCCTGAGACCTAAACCTGTCATAATCTAAACAATCCCATCTGGGCTTTTCACAAGGACAAAATGGCAAGGAATGTTATATTTTTGCTAAAACAGTAAAGAAAAAATATTCCTTTAGACCGTTTGATTGATTTGAGCACTGGTTTAAAATATGTCTTACTCTTACTCGTTAGTTTTGTAACATCTGACTTTCACAATCTTACACAAGTCTTCAACTTGCAGCTTTCTAGACCGTATGAACAAGTTGAACACTGGTCTAAACCATTAGCCTATCTTTCTACTTGTCAGAGCAGCATCTCTCAAAGTTCTTATCCAAAAATTATTCCTTTCCTTTTATGGCCAAAATGTGTAAAAGTCCTTCAACTACTTGAACACAAAATACTAGTGAACTACTAAATCATGCATAATAAATTGCTAAATCATACCCCGTAAGGCACGGAAATGATCCTTGAGGTGATAATCGTGGCCCTTTGTTTAATTTCAAAGGAAAAAATGGAAGTAGGGCTGGGTGATATGGCCAAAAAATGTAATCATGATTTTTTTTGCCAGTGTTGATGATTCACGATTTTAATACAATTTTCTCTGTCTACATGAACTGAAGCACAAAATATTATTCAAAAATAGTTGAACGCCATTTTCTATGACTAGGACCATATACTGCCCTAGGCTGCATATACAGGCTTTAGTGTTTACAACCAGCAATACCAGGGCAGTAGGTAGCAATTGCACTCTTTCTGTGTGAACTGTCATAAAGATGGTTTCAGTATTAATTTTGACTGTACATCGTAAAGATAATGGGGAGCACGAAAAAACCAAGCTAAAATGTTTTATAGATTTCTCACGTACCCAACAATTTACCAGATTAATCAGACAAAGTTCAGTTCCATAATTTTCATCGAATGAGATTTGATTTGCAACCACACAGTCAAATGACAGGGAGAAGGACACATCAGAACAACATGCAAAAACAACAGTCAAATGACAGAAGTGCAACAAGATGGCAGAAGTGCAGTTTACCATTTCACAGCAGTCAACATAGAATGCAGGCCTAGGCTAGCACTTTGTCCTAGTGTGACTTAAGTTATTTACAGCCAGAGATTACATTTGCCGCCATTGCTCATCCACAAATTCGGTTACTATTAATCTATGGTTTACCAGCAAAATTAACGTGACACAACATTCAAAACAGGCAACCACTCTAACATCTCTAATGACGGACCCTTCAACAACAGACCAGGCTGGACCAGTAGAATCATAGACCTATATATGTCTATGAGTAGAATTGTTCGGTTACATAACTCTATGGTAACTCCAGAGATGTGCTGCCATTTGTGTGACAGCAGAGGAAGCACTAATCTCGATTTTGCATTTAGGCATTTTTCACATTGTTCAAAACCCGAATTAATGGAATGAATTTGAAATATTGCCCAGCCCTACCTGTAAGGGGTCCCTGGCCCCCAAAAGTTTGAGAACCACTGGCATAGACAAACTGATGAAGTAAGCCGCCTGCCAAGCCCAGCAGACAGTGGCCCCCACTTGCCAAATGTAAAATGACATGAAGTGGACGTTATTGCCATGAAGCACATACATGGATTTCAATAGGTGTTTTTTGTCAACAGACCTTTCCCCCCAGTTTTAGAAGTGGGGTTTGAAGCGGAGCCTTGCTGTTTTGAATCAACTGTGCGCATTCATGTAAAGATAACTGACAGTAGGTCTGACAAATTACAGTGTTTGTATCAGGACATGTCCTTGCGTTCAGCAAACATTCATGTGGAAGAAAAAGTGCAGGTATACGTACCAACAACTGACTTAAGTCTGTACCAGAAATCAATGAAGTACAGCTCAACTCTTTCGCCCTCAACTAGAAGGTGGGTTGAGGGAAAAGTTCAAGAATCTTTGCATCACGAGGGCAGACCTAATTAGTGAAGATTGCATACTAGCTACATATTCATTGAGCTATATTAATTATATTTGGACAAAAATTGCACTCGCCTTTTTTTCTGTGGAGTTAACCCCCCCCCGGTACCAATGGCTACAGTTATATGGCTTTAATATCAACATAATTGTTCACTGGGAAAACAATGTTTCAAATTTTGCTGTCAACGTGTAGTTTAATAAGGCACATGGAACAGCCCTTACAAAACTGGTCCCCATTCCACTGTAGAAGCCTCGTACCCCTTGCCTTTCATAAATCCCAAGGAATCCTTGAAGTAGGCTTACATTTGAAGCCTGCTGTGAACTGGAGCTGAAAGCTAAAGGGGAGGGAAATATTATTATTCAGCAAACTCAACAGGCTTCAGCAACAGGCTTCAGCAAAGAACTACAAGATTCTGCAAAAGAGCACTACATGCTGGAAACTGTGGATTCATCTTTTAAGATTCAATGACATTACGTTACTTTTCACACGGTTATCAAGCCTTGTTTACGCATGCATTTTGGATTTGGATGCATTGTGTTTATTTTTTGTCTAGGGTGTTTATTGACTTGACAACCTTGGGCTTGCTGCTGAGTGCGAATCACTGCTAAAGGATAGCTGGTGGCTTGTCCAGAGGCGAACGCCACAAAGCTGAAGAAGAACAACTTGGCTTCACTGTTGTAAGCAGGGTCCCTTTTCACCCAACTCAGGATGGACTAGCAGGAAAGCATGGACATGGATATTGACAACTGATAATGACAGCTGCTACTAGTAATAGTAAAGACCATAGTAGTACAATACATTTTATAATGTAAATTAAGTATATTATATTACAGAGTAACACTGGTAAACAGAACAATGAACACACACAGCCTATATTTAGCACAGAAAGGTTTTAGCAGTGACTCACCTGGTGGACTGCACACTCTACGCCAGCATAGGGTATCATGCAGAGAATGCTAGGCTTAAATCCTCTGTAGAAGGCTGCAGCAGACTCATTCTGGTAAATGGTTCTTGCACATCTTAACACTCCGTGATAGGATCCTGCTTCTTGAAGGTTCAGCCGCACTTTCAGTATCTGGAAAGGAATGACAACAGCAAACCAACAATCACTAAATTTCATATTTTTAAAACAACACGGTAACACATAATTTTTCACCAGGTAAAACAAGATTCATTATTTTGAAAAAAATCTTGCTGATCATAGCAGAATGTCATTGAAAGCACAAAGGATGCATGAAGATCAGCTGGTTCTCTTAGAGCAGCACTCTCCAATCTCTTTAAAGTACCTGATATACTCAAAGATCAACCAAGACATCTTTAACAATTGAAAAAGTCCAGACCTGCTACTGCACTCTGATACCTCTAGGGGATAAAACACAGCATGGGCACTGGCTCCGGACACACAACCCATTCCAAAACGCTGCTGAATAGACAGGGTTTCCCTCTCACCTGCAGAATGGGCCTTCATCTGTTAAAGAGTGGGTAGATAACAGAGCTTATGCTGGTGTGTGTGTTAGTGCGTGTGTGTGTGTGTGTGTGTATGTGAGTGTTTATGTGACGGATCAGTAGCACAACACTTAGCAACACCTGTGCATAGATGAAACACTGTAGGGTTGACTGGGGTGTTCCTTTCAGGACATTCACCATGTTCCCTTGCCACATAGACCTTAGGGCCCCCGCCTGTAGTTCTCTAAAGCCAAGAGAGACAGCCTTTGATCCATGGACCTAAAATAGATGTACGTATATTTGTCCATAAGCACAAAGTGAAAACACTGCTCTATATTCAGTGAACTGTTCAACTTTACAGATTCTTACAATTTTTATATGTTTTCGTAGATAGCTAGTTTGTGAAACATCCCCAAATGTATTTTTTAGTCATGGGTATGGAGATATAAAGAAGATATAAGCACGCCTATAGTTCCCATTCAGTTCCCACTAGTTTTGTATAATACCCAGCGAAAAGAACTTTTAAAACACATCACCACCAAATAACATCAGTCAGCAAGCTGGGTAGGTTTTTATCAGTACCACCGTCGCTGTCGCTGGTGTCTTATACCCAAAACTCTGCAGTACCTCTTTAATTAATGAATATTGAGCTCTGCATCCAGGTAAATATGCTAAATAAATGTTTTATTTTATTTTTGTATTTATTGAGGTCAAACACATGTTTTGTCTTTTACACTAATCCAGTTTATCACTAACCAAAAATTCCTTGGTTAGTGATAAACTACGGCATGAGCTCACCTGAAGCAAGGTTTTTAAACGATCAATTGGAGCGGTTACTGTTCTAGATGCAGCATCTGCCAGGCCCGCAGCCAATACAAAGTTTCCCCACAGAGAAAGATCGGCCTCATCCTGAGTCAACTCCATGGGCATGGAGCGACTTTCACCCACATCAAACACCTGCAAGGTACAATGGCCAACTTGTCACATTGATCAGAGGATATTATAATGTCATTTCTATTACAGTTCCAACTCTGTTTTCATAGTTTTACTTCAATCAGATTAAACTAACAGCAGATAGTATTTCTTAGAGATCTCCTGAACCTTGAATCAAGTATTTCTCCACTTTTCACTGTTAGACATTGTTAACTATGGCATGGTTGGTTGACAGAATGCCTACATCAAAATTCAATCAGTGTGTTTTACATTGCACAAGAGTAATGAGATACCGGTGGCTGCGGTGCACATTGTTAATGCAAAACATGCAGTCTTACCAGGCTGTGTTTCCAGGATGATACCAGCTCTTTAATATTTTCTGCTGGATTAAGGATAATGTGATGTAGGAATTCTCCCCAGTCAACAGTCATTGAACTGTCTTCATCCATCCTTTAAAAAAGTAGCAATGCATTTTAATGCATGTGTGTGATCATTAAAATAGATTTTCAGTTCAGTCTTAATCATTGCCCAAAGACAGTAACAGTAACACAGAAAACATTCAAAATAGGAACACATAATACAAGCTCAAACTGCGAGTGCCATTATACGCTACTATCATAGCTCCACCAAAATTGGACAAACTAGTTGCTGCTACTCACCATATGTGTAGTAACAGAGTATCTTTTTGAACTTTAGATGCCATTGCCCCAGTTGAAAGTTACAAATGCCTTTTCTAGATTTTCATGAGCGTCACCATTTAAAGCAGCAATACGGAGTTCTGTTCCAAAACTAGTAAGCTAACTACCTAAAAGGCATGCAAAAACCTTGCAAACACCACTGCTATAAGCTTGCCAACACACTGACTTGTGTCTTTTGGCAGTATAGCTGGCAATGTCATGCGTGTGAAAGCTTTTCTTCCATTTTTGCAAGGGGTTCCAGCCCATTACACAGAACTACATAGGGCATATCTTGGATGGCTAGGGGGGAAGACAGAGGTGTTTATCTGTCATACACATGACCATATGCAATCTAAATGAATTTGAGTATGGTACCAAAACTAGTTGCCTATAAAACCATACCTCAAAAAGTGTCCAATTGTTGCATAGTGTTACTTTAAAGTATGTCTGCTATGATGTGCACTGATGTATTAAATATCAACATATTGGTATATTTTATCTAGTAAAGATATCAAAGCGGGAATTAATTAGAATCCTTTCTTACATTTGAATTATTTTCTTTGCATTTCGCTTTGATATTACCACACCTAACTCCTTGAATAGATCAACTATGTCCTCTTGGTCAATGGCACCTGAGTGAATGGAAATAGAACAGAACAGAAGAGTAGGTAATGTCACTAGGCAGGCATGTCACTAGATTTCAGGCCCTCTGTAAATTCCCCATTTACCCCCCTTCTTTCTCCTTCATTCAATTAGTCTACCGATGGACCAGCACAGCTTCCCTCAACCACTTGAACAACTATGGATAGAACTATCAACATTACAGATAACATCACAAAATCTCTATATATTTTGGTCACAATAAGCTGCTGCATGCTCGACGGGAGGGGATATAATTTCTCTGAAACTCACCGCATTTATTTTTGTCAAGTGCATGGAAGTTAATTCTCCATTTCCGCTCCCTGTCCATAATATAGCCCAAAAACTCTTCGTAGTCTAAACGTCCATCCCTGTTTTGGTCGTAATTGTTCACAATGGCCTGCAAGAAAAACAGTTACCAAATCGCTTAGGCTGAAAAAGTGGACATGAGCTACTCTCAAAGAAATGTATGGTTACATTACCTGTGATTTCTCGTCTGCTGCAGTAACACCAATTCTTCGCATTTCATTGTGGAGTTCTTCTACTGATACAAACCCGTCGTTATTCTTGTCTAGTTTTACGAATAAGTAGTTAAACTGGTCCATGTTTCTGATATTTTTTACACAGAAATATTTAGGCTAAATGAGAGACACAACAACACTAAGACCATGTTAAAGGTCCATTCCAATGAAAGCTATGTGTTCTGTAACCAATAGTTAGGTTAGACTGCCAGTCTTGCCGGTGCTGAGTCATGTATCTGTTATCGCAGATGGATGCACTGCATTCTGTTGGTGCAGCACCCGAGGACAGAGCCGCTACGGGACGCAGCCAATCCTATTGTACAATTATTTATCGATTTCATCTAACTGTGACGGCGGAGCTTGTGTAAACAGTCTCTCAGATGGTCCCTGCTGGTAAATACGTTTTTATTATTTACAAATGAATGTGTAAGCTACTTTGAAAAGACTTCATAAGATCTTTAAAACCATAAATGTTATTTGAGATTCAAATCAAGGCCTCTCCTTTGCGCAAAGAGATCTGCGCTCTTCTTGTTCAGCAGATGGCGCTGTGACCTCACAGCAAGCGAAACCCCGAGTGGAGGAGATCAGTGATGCTGTTTTACACTAAAGTTTCCAGGAGTATGGCACCAGTGAATCTGTCATAATAGGTAGGACAGGTTGGAAGCTTGTGCCAAATATTTTTTACTTTTAAAGAAATCCTTTTGAAATACTTCCTGTATTTTGACGTCTGTCATTTGGGACACTTTAAGACGCTGCATATACAAGACCATTGCAAAGGCCTAAATTGTGGCTGAACATATAGAGCCCCATAAGAATCCATTTGAAATGAATGGATTATAATCCATTTACTTTGCTCCATAAGAATCCATTTGGAATCAGAAATTCATCAAACCCCTTAGTTGAACAACATTCAAACCATGCCAGCCTACAAAAGGTCCCCACATTAACTGTTCTATTCTGTGGTACAGAATTTATGCTTGGAGCAACAATGTCTGAGTGAGGGCAATACGGAGGACGCAATTTATCAATGTCACTTGTCCATGTCCATGTCCATGTCCCTCCCTCTCCCTACACAGTGACTATGGCCACAGATCATAATGCTGAGGGGGTCAGGACATTATCTAGGCAGTATCCCCCCTTTTCAGGGCATGCCTTAATGTTCACACAGTTCTTAAAATGGTCATGGTAAGTTTTTCCACCCAAAAAACTGTGAACTGTTTACACTTGGGACAGAACCGCAGACATAAAACATATGACATATGGATAATTGAGATAGTGAAATTTGGGACTGCAAACACAACAGTAACGTTTAAAAGGATGGCATGCTGTGTATCTTTTTTAAAAGCGTTTTAATGTAGTGCAATTATGCAGTTCTCTCTTCTGCACGGATTGTGAAACCTTTTCAAAACTACTTAAAAGTTTGATGTTAGGTGTACTGTTCCAAGTCTCCTGAATCCAACAGAAATAATTGGCTGCTGTGATGCTAGTTCTCACCATTAATGTCTCAGCCCATAAATGTAGGTAGCCTACCCTAACCGCTTTTTGACGTTTCGTGTGATTGTACTGATATAGGCGGAACCTGTGCAATTGGGCATCAATGGATGATATCGCAGTCAGCCGAATATGGGAAATGACGTGCCTCAGCACTCACTTTCTAGAAAGAACCTCTAGATTCCAACGAGCAATAGGCTACATGTACAGGGGAGGGAGCGATGGCTATTTAAAGAGAGTCATCGGAAGGGAAATAACACAAGGTCCAGAGCGTTGAGTAACCGCTTCTAAACATATCAGAGGAACCGGCTGCTCAACGGACGCTATTATTGTTTATAAAAGCAGCATTCGCCTCCTGACGCCCCGGGCTGCTTCTGGACACTGATTTTTCCAGGACAAGGACAGCAGAATCTACTGCCCGCAGTGCCGAAACATCTGCTTCCATCCGGCTTGGGGCCACGGCAGGGAAAATGGGGAAAGATTACTACAAAATCCTGGGCATAGCCAAAGGAGCTGGAGACGAGGACATCAAAAAGGCATACAGAAAACAAGCTCTGAAATGGCACCCCGATAAGAACAAGGCTGCCAATGCTGAGGAAAAATTTAAGGAGATTGCCGAAGCATATGAGGTCATCAGCGATCCAAAAAAGCGAGAAGTATATGACCAATATGGAGAGGAAGGTGGGTTTTTAATATAGATGTAGGCTACAAGCTTGTAGATGATGTTAGGGGCAGTTTGAGGCTGTGACCGCACGAGTGTGGCAAGACAAGGGCTCATCTTTCACATCCGACATTATTCATACAATAACGTGGTGATTATACACAATTACAGGGAATATGTGGCTGAAGTACGATGTTTTCTCGTATCAAGTTATAATAATTCAAAACAAAGAGGTTTGTTCAAAATGTGTGACAGTTGTGTTCGAATCGTTTCTCAATCTGTATTCTAATCAATTACCAAAACCCTTTGCTACGCTGTGTGGGTTCTAGGGCACTGCAGACAGGCTACATGTACCTACAATGAACGCTGAATATTTTGTCTTTGGCTATCTTTTATGAGTGAACAGCCCATCATAAAGCTGCCAAGACGTTTTCCTGTTTTCGACTAGGTTAACATATTCTATACTGAAACCCTCTTAGGTTATACTGTATTCTTGAAGAAATTACATAATGCTGTGAGATGTTTTACATTTTTCAGTTCATTTTTGTATATTTTCTTATATTTATTTTGTTGTATAGGTCTCAAAGGTGGAGGAGGACCCACAGATGGGCAGGGCACCAACTTCACTTACACCTTCCATGGGGATCCACATGCAACCTTTGCAACATTTTTTGGGGGTGCCAACCCATTTGAGATGTTCTTTGGCAGGAAAGTTAATGGGCGAGATGATGATGAGATGGAGGTGGATGGTGGAGACCCTTTCAGCTCCTTCCCAGGCTTCAACATGAACGGTTTTCCACGTGATCGGCATGTGGGCCTGGGTGGGCAGACCAGACGCAAGCAGGACCCAGCAATCCATCATGAGTTGCGGGTGACCCTAGAGGAGGTGTTTCACGGGTGCACCAAACGTATGAAAATCTCACGGAAGCGGCTCAATCCAGATGGGCGCACCTTAAGGACTGAGGACAAGATACTCACCATAGATATAAAACGTGGATGGAAAGAGGGCACCAAAATCACATTTCCTAGAGAGGGTGACGAGTCACCCAGCACCATACCCGCTGACATTGTTTTTGTCATCAAGGATAAGCCACATCCACACTTTAGGCGGGATGGATCTAATATAATTTACCCAGTGCGGGTCAGTCTACGACAGGTAAGAGTCAAGATTAGTCAAATTTCTCTTTATTATTGCATGACCACTGGGATATGTAAAGCATTGTGACATGCCAGTGGCAGCATTAAAGTAAGAAAGTCAAGTAAAGAAAGTAACTTTTTTGGTCAGTTTTGGAATGATCATATAGCCTGGATGCCAGACGAACTTAGCCCCGCCCACAAAAATTTTGGTTGGGAAGTTCTGACTAGAATTATGAGTATGACATCGTCAGGCTAATGATCATACCTTATTTGCAAGCAAATAATTCTGCACTGCAACCAAGTGATGCAGCTGGTACAGTGGGAATTGCCTTGCATGGATTTGAAATAACACACACACTCCCTTGAGAAAAATAGTATGTGCAGGCAAAGTTGACGGGTTAGTTATGCAATAAGCATTTGGAAATATGAGATAGGCCATTTGAGCAGTGCCAGGGGAGAGAAGCTTGCCCACTCACTGTGTGAGATGATCTTATATGGGCAGCTCACTGTGACTGGTCATTAATTGAATCCGTAAAGTATTTATTCTGCCTTAATTACATATTACACTGACTAGCCTCTAAACATTCAGATTTGTGTCTGTGACACTGTTATGACAAGGATAATTACACACCCATATGGATTGTGATATCTGTCTATATGCCTTTGAAATAGTAACCTCAGGACACTCTTTTTGTGCAGTTCAGGCCTGCTTAACAATGATATTTCCATTGTTTCCCTTTTCAGTCATTGTGCGGGTGCTCAGTCACAGTGTCAACGATAGATGGGAAAACTTGCAACATGAAGATCACTGACGTTATCAAACCTGGCATGAGAAAGACAATTGCAGGCCAAGGACTTCCATTGCCAAAGAACCCAGACCAAAGAGGGGATCTGGTGGTGGAATTTGACGTGAACTTTCCAGAGAGTCTCCCCACCACTGCCAAGGATGTCCTAAAACGGCACTTGCCAACTTCATAAGGCAGATGGAGGAGTTTGAGTGATGCCTGTTGGCTGCAGTGCACGCAGCCTCATACATGGACAAAGTTCCTAAATCACAGTTTCCCTGATCAAACAAGAATGTGCAATCTCTATTTTGTATTTACTCTAATGTTTGTTTGTTTTCTAATACTGCATGTTGCAATTGTGATGAATTGTTGAACATAAAGTCTTCATGTCATGCTGGTCATTTATTGGTCATTCCATGTTAAGTCAGATAACATTTGAGTTTCATGGCTTTCATCTAGTTTTTTATGTCATATTTACAGGTGAACAAAACCTAAACCTTTGGGTGGTTATGACCTCCTGTTTTACAAAACATTGTTCAGCTTCCATCCTAAATCACTTTAAAAAAAAGGAAAGTTTTACTATGGGAGAAAATATTAATATAGTTTCCATAGGTTATCTGTACTTTCCTGCATTTAAGTCGACTTGTGATAGCACTAAGCTAAATCATTGTTCAAATAATATTACATTCTTGATGTTTAAATCATGGTTATTATTTATTGTGACAAAGATCCGTTGCCTTTTAACTCTTCCTCTGGTCATATTTGTTTTTTTGTTGTTCTGAACTGGATAATAGTTCAGTTATAGATGTAGATCCAGTTCTTCCATCTCTGGCTTGCCAGTCATGGTAATAATTTTAAGCACCAAGAAGATGACCTTTCTGTGTATATAAAATATGCCTATATGCCTTTGACTATTTTATTATCATTCTCTTACATATTCTATTCTTTAAATAAAAACATGGTCTCTGAACATCAGATAACTGGACACATTTCGATTTTTCAGTCTTCCTTGGTTTCCGACATGTCTCATGTTTTTCAAGTACATGTTGTATTTGTGATCTCTGAATTTGTTCCCGATTGGCCATTTGGCCTGGAAAAATGTCTTTTGAATTCCATACTATGTTTTTGTCAGATACATGTAGATAGACAGGGAGCATGTGTAGAAGAGATAATCTTAAAAGGCATAACCCTGTAAGCATTTTTTGACTTGACATGGAATTATCCTTGTAGAAATGCTTCATTGTGTCTTTCACACAATTTTTAATTGTGATACTGTGGATACTGTGTGTCTCACACATTAAACAGACCATTTTGACTTAAATGATGCAAAATACTGTATATGTTCTTCTTATCATCTTGTGTAACGTTGAGACCATTAATTTTCATTTAACAACAGAAAGATAAGAGGCTTAATGACAAGACCTCCACCAATGAGAACCAACGTTTGCTATAAACTGGGAAACAGTTAAAAATTACAAATATAGTTTTAGTGAACTCTGTTTGTTTTTCCCACTGCACTATACAAGAACATAGTATTAAGCCATTATTAAACTTTTTGGTCAATGTAGTAGCATACAGTATGTGATGTGTATATTTATAATTCAACAAATATATGATGAAAGTTGGAATAACCTTCCCAGTAGTTCCTGTGATGAAAGTTAAGAAAAAGACACACTCTATAGTAGTTACTTAGCCTGACGATGTCATACTCATAATTCTAGTCAGAATATGAGTCTGATATCGCTCCATTGGGCTGTGATTATGGGGCGTGTTTCAACCGAACCAGGAGAAAAAATGCCTCTTCGCTCAATTGGTTACCTACAACCAATCAGAACAACCTAGTATGTGACCATTGGCAGCTGATACATTACACTTTTACCGGATCCCGTAGGAAGGAAGGCAAAAACATCTTTTCGATTGACAAATGCCTTAATCGCGTTTCTCTGTTCCTCTTTCAAAATGAATGCACTGTCAATGTCTAAATGGACTCGAATCTATACATTTCAGCTCTCCAGCGGCAGCCATGTTTGTTGAAAACGAATTCAACTCGTGTGTTGGTGACGTGGTTGGTTACGTTACTGTTGATCATCTGTCCATCATCGTATAAAGCCCGCCTTAACAATTTGATTGGTACGGCCGATATCGAGCCGCAGATAATTTCTCCTCAATGGAGTAATGCCAGACCGAACTTCCCAACCAAAAAATGTGTGGGCGGGGCTAAGTTCGGTCTGGTATCCAGGCTAGTAGTTACTAAGAAGGTATACTAAAATACATGTTACGGACTCAAAGTCATGCTGAGAGAAACACAGTATTCGTACATTTTCTGAAGTAGTAGATAGGTAGGCTAGTAGTAGTTCTGCAGCTACTGAGACCCATAGGATTTAAATCTGTAAAATTGTTCTCTGACATAGTGTGAGTCCTCAAAGGATGACATTAATGTTTAGTATGATCATGGAACATTTCAATGTTCCTGAAAAATTGGTCCCCATTCACCCCTAGGCCTATGACTGTTTGAAAAAGATGCTCCTAATAGTCTCATAACTTTATTATTTTTTATTTTTTTATTTGGTTCTTTTGTTGTTTACTCATGGATGTGACTACCACCTTTATTACCTTTTTAAGTGTTTTCATTCCAGACAAAACGATAGTTTGTTTGAAAACTTGCTCTGAAAACAACACTTGAACAACTTAAAAGAAAGAAAGACAATAATGATGGACCATTTGGGCATCTACAAGAAGGCGCAGCAACATTAAATACGATGTAAAAGGCACATATAGAGTAATCAGTTATCCGTTGTGAATGCCTGCATACATTCTTTCTCTCAGTCCCCCAAAACAAACTAAAAATAGGTCAGTTGAATATTTTTAATGAGAATGTTAAGACTAAAAGAGTCTGATCACTAATGTAATACACTGTTGCCTATCTGTTTAATGAGTGAAGTTGACCAGTTTTTGGCAATGAAACTTGTTCCACAGCTCCTCATAGATACATTCAGATGTGCCAGCAGGTGACGCTCTATCGTTCATGGCCTAGCCTATCTTAGTAATTATCTCCTCACTCGGCTGCCTTTAATTTTATTTATTTATTTTATTGCAGTTATTGGGAGGTTACTGTTGGCATAGTAGACCTATACTACTACCAATAATGAATGCATACATGCATTTTCATTCAACATCATGTAGCTTACAGTTGGGCCAAAATGTTTAGGATAGAACCTTTTTAATGATTTTAATGAAAATGTATAATGAAGGGGGCAGGCGTTATAACAGGCCCATATCCGCTCTGAAATAGCTGTGCTTAACATACACCACGGTGTTTAGCCTACTTGTTGATATTGGTGACCACATTGGGTATGGGTGGCTATCAATTTGTATTCATATATTTTAACGTAAGCTACGTAAGTTCTCCTTAATAAATAGGTAAAGCAAAATTGGTAGGCAAACATTTACGCAGAGCCGCGGGGTTGAGAGGCATCACTGCCAACCACCAAACCTCATGGTGACACACGTCCACTTTGATTGGTAAGCTATTTTGTCTTGCTTATGTTACAGACCAATATAAAGAGGAGTTTTAGGCCTGGATTACTTCGCACAAAGACACAAAACCCCACAGACTATGACTAAATTAAGATCAATTTGGACACAAATAGCTACGAAATGCAAATTACCTGACACAGGTAAATAGTTTCTGTGTGACGTAGCATATCTGTTCACTGCTCTGTTTTCCCATCAGTACTCCTCAACACACTGCGCCTGCGTTCTCAGCATTTTGGAACAGTGTCGCTATTGTTTGCGAATCAACAGCTTGCGAACATAGTTTATGGTAGATAGGAACCGAAGAAGCGCTGACGTTGCTGTTTCAAATTAGTTTGTTTCTCATTCAAACTTCATACCATCGCTAACGAAGAAACACCAACGTGGAATTTCACGCAAAAGAAAGGAAGATTCGCTACAGGTTGTTTTCAAATGTTTAGTTGATCGGTCCGTGTACCTTCGTGCCCCCCTGTGGATTTACTTGAGCAGCTAGCATGCCTTTGGGACTAAGGAAAAAGAAAAACAAATCAAGAGAAAGTTCTAATTTGGTTGAGAATGAAGAGGTTGACGGAGTTGCTGGAGGAAGCGCCAGCAAGTCCACCGTGAATGGTGGCGGACTGCCACCTCCACCTGCCAACCTGCGACCGAAACTGGTGTTTCACACACAGCTCGCCCACGGGAGTCCTACGGGCAGGATTGAGGGATTCTCAAACGTGAAAGAGCTGTACAGCAAAATAGCTGAGGCGTTTAATTTAAATCCACCCGAGGTAAAGCATGTATTGTTTTGTTACAGTAAAAAGTTTAAGCAGGTGTTTTAGTTATTTTGTTGATGTTTAACTAAACTGTTAGCGGGGTGTGCTTTTCATTATTTGCCTGAGGCATGAAGGTGTGTTCGCGACAGGCGCGACCTGGCACAGTAATCTACACATGTAAATGAATAATGACTGAGTGAATCTTTCAGTTCGAGAGCAGAAGACATCTTACCTATGTAATTTTAAGGCCTACTCTATTTTCCCTATGTTTTATTGTCATTTTACCATTATCAGCGTAGGCTAAATTCAAAGTGCTATAAGGACCTGAATCTGAATTTATAATTGTCTGGTATTGATTATCCTAATTTTTCCATGGAACTTTGAACTTTGTAAGTACATCTGAGGGCTTACAATCTGTCTGAGAAGTTTGATTCTGACGCTGTCAGCCAGTGAATGTTTCAAGCCAGTGTGCAGAATGAGAGGTCCCTCTGTGTTATTCTTTGAGTGACATGGCTCCTTTGTTTGCTAAAGTTGGACCAGATAGACTGAGCAGCTTGTCCCACTATCAGCCTGTGCCATATTTGAGCTAGACGCCCCCCCCCCCCCCCAACACACACACTGCTGCCTTTTAACCACTTCTTACAGTCAGTCTGTACAATACTAACACGGGACCGAACTGGCTTCACTTATTACAGGCCATAGAGCCTTGAAACCACCAGGATCCTGAAACAATTTTTCCCTGAGTTAATTAATTTGTAATAAACCATAGGGCATTTGGCTCTTGCATTTGATATTTTTTGGGGAGTAGTTAGAGGGTGAGTATACTGTAACTGAACTCCTCTTGCCCAAAGGAAGTCCCTAACATCCTGCCCAGTAGGCACAGCCTTAATCCAGACTGATAAAGACCACCTCCTAGCCTCTCTTGGGATCTTTAACAGCCAGCACTCTCTCTTTTATGCTGATTTATTTGTGGTGTGTATATGAGTGGCTCTAATTGAAGAACTTTGGAACAGAAAGGTCCTATACTAACATGAAGTATTTTGTTTTTGCAATTCGATCCATGAAAGACTGTGTTTTTCAAACTTGTGAGCCTCCTAAACAGAAACACCACCTTGGACTTTTAGTTCTTGGTAATGTAGAGTTTTACGGGCTAGCCTCATAAAAAAGTGGTTCTACAGATTGGAAACAATCTATTTTGGCAGCCTGTAACTGTTCTAAGTCTCCTGAACCTGCACAATAGCGTGTAGCTGAGCATGTGAGAGTCAAGCTAGGCCTATCCTTGAACAGGAGCAGGCAGGTGTGGTCCAAAGTCAGGGGGTACGTAATCCCTCTTCACACACCTGTACGGACATTTCTTTTACTGCGTCGGGCAAAGTCTGTTTATGGCCGCAGAGACTCAGATACAAATATGTGGTAACATGAGTCCCTGGCATTTTTTTGTCTTCAGTGCACATGGACTCACCCAGTCATTTGTTTAGAGTTTGAATGTTCAAGCAGCTTTCTGTACAGATCCACACCACTGCTCCCTGTTTTAGGCCTTGTTTGTTTTTGAATGAAAGGCACTTTTGCTTTTTTGCAAAAGCCTGTCAATAGGTGGTTGCTTTAATTTACATCCCTACAAAACTCTCTGACAACGAAATACAAACATGGATTTGGCTAGAGGTATATATGAGTCTACAACAAATAAGACTGGGAGGTCAAGTGATATTACCCCTTTGTTAAGACATTATTGAGAAGTGGCATTATGTTTTTGACTTTTTGACTGAGGTAGTTTAGTGTAGTTTGGTGTACAGGGTAAATGATGATTCAGATGGTAATGGACTCGCCCCTTTGTTCTTGGTCTCAGGTATTGAAAGAAGCCAGCTTTAACAGTGAAAACATAATCCCAATAATACAAATATGTACAATAATTCATACTAAAGCTTTGCACAACAGAGATGTTCGTGGTTACTGATGTACAGCGCACTGTGTATATGGCTTCAGGATTGGTTGCTTGATGTTTGTGGGGAATGAAAATAAACCTGTATCTGACTGAGCCTGACATACTGTGAATGGGACATTTCTAGCCTAAAGTCAACACAGTATAGACCTTGACATATGAGATATCAGATTTTATGATCGAGGTACCAGCAGCACAAAGATATTGTAATTTTTTCATTGAGCCCAACTTTGAAAGGAAACCATTTTTCTCAAGTGTCAGCATGCTCCGATGGACAGGTTTGAACAACATCAAGGAATTCTGTTGAGGGGCGAGAGAGAGTGTGTGTGTGTGTGTGTGTGTGTGTGTGTGTGTGTGTGTGTGTGTGTTCAGCCTAAGGTTAAATTCTGTCCCCAGTTTGTAATTTAGGTGATTCTTTCCCAACACTAGAGAAAAAATGGTTGCCAAAATATAGTTTATCAACCTTAAATCTACAGTTTTGGATAGCATTGAGTGAAAGGTGTAGATAAAAAGGGGAGAAATATCAGCTTTATACTTAGACATCTGAAAGTATTTGTTAGTAAACATATCCTGTAGCTGAATAAGTTGGTCTTTTTATTGTAAGTACAAGAGTTCTCCAGGTAAATGAATAACACTGCGTGTGTGGTGATGAACTAAACTGTCTGTGTAAAGTGCTGTTTCGTCACTATATTAGCTGGCAAGTCAAATGGTTCCAATTAATGATTACATTATGACAAGACTTCCTTTGTAGAAAATGCTCACCTATTGCAAAAACCTCCTAACTTTGGTTTTGTCAGCATTTATACAGTTTTGGCTTTGTTAATCTTTAAAACCTTAAGTGTCGCCTATTAAAGCAAATATTTTACAACGACTTAATGTTTCATATGATATTGATGTAGTTTTGGCTTTGTCAATCTTTAAAACCTTAAGTGTCGCCTATTAAAGCAAATATTTTACAACGACTTAATGTTTCCTATGATATTAATGCAGAGCCTTTGTACCCTTTTGTTGGGCCCTTGGATAGGCTTACTCTTTTGTTTCTGTGCAAAAGAGAGGCATGAGTGGTATCCTCTGTCTAAAAATAGCGTCCAGTTGCCAAAGAAACCAGTCTACCAGCCAGTCTACAGCATGTTAGTGAGTTTCTAGAATTCTCATAGAAGGTTAAACACTGTGAGCCTTGTAATATTTGCAGTGTCAATCCAATAATTTCCAGATAATCGGCAGAAGATGTTGCATTTTGAGTTACTAACATGTTCCTTAAACGAATAGAGAATGAATAAGGACAAGCCATGTACTCTGACACGGAAACCAGATTATTGGGTTTGGGGGTGGACTGGCATGTGAAGTAATCCACTCAGTTTGTCCAGACAGGTTTCCGTAACAAAGGTATGGTTTCAGCTCTGTCTGGAGTCGAGCTGGGAAGACATGTCGTAGTTTGTCGCTTGGCCAGCAGTGGCGTGTGTTTGTGTGCGTGAGTCAAAGTCACACAGGAACGAGGTGGTGTGGTAATCACCTGAGCTGTGCTCTTCTCCCTGGCAACACTGTGGGCTGCGTGTTAGAGTAAGGAAGAAGAACAAAAACGAGCTGGGAGCCTGGGAGAACTTCCGGTGTGAATGTGTCAGATGTGTGTAGAGTGGGAGAGTCGATGTGATGTAAGATGCTGCCTTGGTAACGGCGAGTAGGCGTCTGTCGCGAAGCCGCCCACACTCCTACGCACAAGATGTGCTAGCTTTTGCAGTTTGCCAGGATTAAGCTGTGAAGTAGCCCATCTACTTACTCCACTCCCCAACCCCCACCCCCACACAGCCTGCTCCCCGTTTGTCTTTCTGTCTTTCTCTCTCTTCACCTCCTTTCCCCTCAAGCTTTGGCTCAGTTTCCATACCTGGATGTATTCTTTTATTGTGTTACTCTATCTGTATTTCTCTCTCCATCTCCCTCTCCCTCCCTCTCTCTGTCTCTTTCTCTCTCCTTCCTATCACTCTTCTATGACTCTGTCACACTCACAAACACGCCTGCCCCGTCCCCCCCACCTCTCCACTGCTCCCCCCTAATCCCAGGCTGTTTTTATGCTCCGGTAACCAGGGGCAACGCTCCTGTGTCTGTGTCAGCTGATGTGTCCACAGCGCTGGCGGTACACAACACAGAAGGGGCCGTGAAAACAGGCTGGTTTTGTCGAGAGCCTGTGTGCCACCAAAGGGTTATGCACGAAACAGGCACACAGCACTGGGCAACTCTCTTTCTTTTCAACAGGCCACAAGTATTCCTTTACCTAACTGATCAAAGGTCATCACGCTTACCTGAAAAAGTCTTCCAAAGATCCTTGATCAGGCAAATGCCGTAAACGCATTTGATAAAGGGGGCACTCATCTGTCTGAGAGTCCCAGCTGTCAGCATAGATTGGTCATAGTGATTTCTTTGCCCATGTGGGTCAGTATTATCTGAGGGGTAGAGTGGAATAAATGATCCACTGCTGGAAGTTTCCTACTTCCTGCGCTTTTTTACTGCCCACATCGTTTGCTACCAGGACTTAAATCGGGAAACCACTGTCACGTAGCCTCCGATCATGTTTCACGCCCTCTCCTGCCAGTAGGTTGCACTCTTAGGTGTGATGCCAGACTTCTGAATGGGACGCACCACACAGAAGGTCACCTTATCTGTTATAGGACTCACTGAGAGACTGTGGGGGCCTTGTGATCGCTGCCTAGCTATGGGCTCAACAAAAACAAAACACACACAGCATACATCGCCTGTCTACTGTCCCATCCCTCCTCTTTATCCAAATAGATTTGTAGGCAACCATATATGAAAGCCCCTATTACTCATGCTGTCAAAGCATGGAGTGTCCGATCAGGGACATATAGAGCATGGAGCGTCTGATCAGGTACATATAAAGGTCTATTCAAGCTGTTCAACCATGCAAAAAAAAAAAAACATTGTGTACACTGAGGATCAGAAATCTTTTCATTTTGGATGGCGTTCAAGACTGACCAATTTTAACTGGTGAAGCTGAACGGGTTCCCCTCTTTTCACAGATTCTATTTTGCACCCTAAACACCCACAAGATTGACATGGAGAAGCTACTAGGTGGACAGATCGGCCTGGAGGATTTCATCTTCGCTCACATTAAAGGGCAAAAGAAGGAGGTGGAGATTCACAAGGCTGAGGATGCCTTGGGGCTCACCATCACAGACAATGGAGCTGGTTATGCCTTCATCAAGGTACATTGACACAGTCCTTCCTAAATATATAGCTGCTCTATTCTAAGTTCGACATGAGCACAAATCAGCTGTTAGTTAGTATGATAAAGCTTATGTGAATTGTACACAAAATACCATGCTATATATTTGCCCTTCAAATCGCTTCTTGGTATTGACAAGCCTTAACATTGTGTTTATGTTGGTAAAAGAGTACTACGAACTGAGTAATGGCATATGAGTCTCTATGGCTCTAAGGACAGTGGGTGTAACACTGAGAAAGGGTGCCTCTCTGTGTTGTCCAGAGCGTACTGCAGTCACCATACAGGACTAACCAGGAAGTGCTTGTTCATTTGCATCTTCAAAGCACTGGAGAGGTTTTATTTAACAGCAGTCACTATAATGTAACATTCATATTAAAACCTTTGTAAAAACCCTGCAGTGGTCTGCATTGTAAATTGTGTACCATTAGTACGCCATGGTTTTCAAGTATAAACAATACATCTTATTTTAAAACTAATATATAGTATTATTCATTTTGAATTGCCTTAAAGTAATGAGCATGGATTCTGTATGGAGTTGAGACATACCAATAGCATACACAGCAAAGATTGCATCAAGATCATATTTGATATTTAATATAATTATTTGTCAGTCAAGGCAAGCATCTCATGTGTGATATCCTATCTGGAACTGAGGTTTAATAGTCAACAAATAACAATTATAATCTTAAAATAATCTAATAATAATAATCTTAAAATAACTTAGCCCTTAGCCGAAATGTAAATGCGATCTGGTCTTCATTTGTCCTTACTCATTTGGAATGTGCAGTTGACTGCATTTCGACCCTGTTACGGATATATTTACTGATTACATGGGTCACGTTGTGGATGATGTGTGTGTGTGTGTTTTGTAGCGAATTAAAGAGGGCAGTGTGGTGGACAGCGTGAAGGTGATTTGCGTGGGGGATCACATTGAGTGCATCAATGGGAAGAACATTGTGGGCACACGGCATTACGAGGTGGCACGGATGCTCAAGGAGCTGCCCAAAGGCCATACCTTCACCCTGAAGCTGGTGGAGTCTATGAAAGCCTTTGGTAAGTATAAATGACACAGGACATGTATTATTATTATTATTATTATTATTATTGTTGTTGTTTGGAAATCACCACATTCCTTTGTGATGTCTGTAATGTTTGTAGACATGTTGGAGCCCAGGTCAACGGGAGCCAAACATGCTGGGGAGAACAAAATTGCTTCTGGCAGAGGAACCCTGAGACTGCGCTCTAAAGGACCCGCTACGGTTGAGGAAGTGGTGAGTATCACTATGATGATATTCATCGCTCGGTTTATTTGTTGGCACTCTAATATTTTTATTTCAACTCTGACTGCCTTAAATTGTCTCCAGCCAACAGAGTTTGAGGAGAAAGCGGTGAAGAAAGTGGACGATCTTCTGGAGAGTTACATGGGAATCCGTGACACTGAGTTAGGTGAGTGGAACTGGCTGCAGTTCTTTGACTTTGTCTTTGGTTCAACACCCGTATGTGTTACCATACCAAGCAGGTAGGAGATCATGTGACAACAATTCGTGTGGTTTGTAAAAAATGCATGAAGTCAGGAATCTGGTACACCACACTCAGAGAACCTGCTTTCTGTTTTTCAGCCGCCACCATGGTGGAAGTGGGTCGAGACAAGAACAACCCAGACGAGTTTGCCATGGCCCTGGATGAAACCCTGGGGGACTTTGCCTTCCCAGACGAGTTTGTGTTTGATGTGTGGGGAGCCATCGGTGATGCCAAGCAGGGACGCTTCTAAGGCCCCTTGGCCCCTTCTGCAGCAGCCTGGAAGGCCGGACAGAAGCGATCTGTGGGATTCTGTTTTGTGCGCATACGTAGAAGGTAGAGGGTAATTATGTAATAGGTTCACTGTGATTCTCAGACACTATATATATATACACTATATTCCAAGTGTACTTAATTATCTGAGCTCTGATTAGCACACACTGAACATTCATGTTGCCTCCCATGACATACACTGTCATTTCTTTGATTAAACTGAGTTGGAGGGATTTTATAGCGTGGGAGTAGATTGCTTTTATAACTCATAATGTGGAGGTTCAGCAGCACTTCCGTCCAAGGTATCACACTGAAATTGTAGTGTGCTTTTTTGTAAAGGTTTTACATTTTCACTTTGTATCTGATTATCTTGCCCATTTCTATATAACCACAAGTCTTATTTGTACCTACACATTCCTAGTAAATACCAGCATTTGGGAGGTGTATGTTTGTATTGATATGATGACAACTGTCAGTGAGTAAGAGAATACTAAACTAGCACTGGATTTGTGGAAATACTACTATAGTGGTGTTTCGGTTAAAATTGTATAATGTGAACCTTTGTTTAGTGTTCCTGAAAATATGTGATTCTGTAGTAGTTTAGCCAAGGATTTGACTGTTTAAGACTAACATTCCTTTACTTTTAGATTTTTTTGTACAGTGTTGACATATAATTGTGATTTGATAGATAAACAATTATATTTTTGATCCTTTAATTTATTTGTTGGTTTAAATTGTCATATGATGTATGGAAAAGGAAGACAGTTTTTTATGGTCTCAACAATTAAATAAACCTGGGCACTTGAAACTGCATATTTTAATGATTACATATGCCTCATAGTTGTGCTTTGAGGGGGGCACTGAAAGTGAGGTATGTACTCCTCTAAACAAAGGTCTGTGAGTCTTATCGAATACACTTTTTGTCAAATTCTGTGAATTGCCCCTCATGGTCCTCTAGCTGTCTCCTCTCTCTGTGTGTGTTCGTACAGTCCTGGCTATTAGGCCAGGCAAATTAACCCTTTTTGGAGCCAATAATAGAATTAATTGTAAAAGAATTTTTTTCAGCATAGATCATTTCTATGAGGTGTCCAGAACAACATACTAAAAGTCCTAAGAAATCCTAGTTGAGGAAATATGTTTAATTCTCATCAATCTGAGATGTGTGCTAATAATGCATGGCAAAAATACACCTCAAAAATGTAATTTTTTTCCTTTACTCCTATCAAAATGAAACTTTACACAATGAAAGTACCCATGAAAAGTAAAATTTTTTGTATTACAAGTTTCTTTGAAAATGAATTTTAATATGCAAATGAGCTAAACACTAATCGAATATGCCCAAAATACATCCAAATAGGCTTATTTTTTTTCCTTTACTCCTACCACAATAAAACTTTACATAGTAAAAGTATACATGAAAAGTAACTTTTTGTATTACAAGTTTCTTTTTAAATGAATTTAAATATGCACATGAGCATCACACTTATTGAATATGTCCTAATTTCATAGGCAGAAACACCATACCCCTGGCAGGTACTACCAAGCCAGGCAGTTTTGGATGAAGATTGGGCCGATGTATTTGTCATACATATGAAGGTGTTTCTGCCTATGGACATATTCAATAAGTGTGGAGCTCATGTGCATATTCAAATTAATTTCAAAAGAAACTTGTAATACAAAAAAAGTTACTTTTCATGTATACTTTTACTATGTAAAGTTTTATTGTGGTAGGAGTAAAGGAAAAAAATAAGCCTATTTGGATGTATTTTGGGCATATTAGATTAGTGTATAGCTCATTTGCATATACAAATTAATTTAAAAAAAAACTTGTAATACAAATTGTTTTACTTTTCATGGGTATTTTCATTGTGTACAGTTTCATTTTGATAGGAGTAAAGGAAAAAAATGACATTTTTGAGGTGTATTTTTGCCATGCATTATTAGCACACATCTCAGATTGATGAGAATTAAACATATTTCCTCAACTAGGATTTCTTAGGACTTTTAGTATGTTGTTCTGGACACCTCATAGAAATGATCTATGCTGAAAAAAATTATTTTACAATTAGTCTGTCGTAAAACGCTATTTTGCCTGGACTATATGTAAAGTGGCCACAAACACAGTGGCTCAGGCCAATTCATAATCTGTTCCAACCAATCAATATGTTTCTTCTGGAGTACGGAGGGGAGGGGTGTAATTTGATTGGCTCTTGAGCTCAAATATCATTAACCTTTCACCAGTATCGTGGATGCTACCTTTAACGCTTTGGTCCCCAGAATTACACACGCCAGCTATCCAGAGCAAAGAATTAGCATGACTTCCCACTGATGCTGATTTCCCTCTACCCCCGAACTGAGAAACAATGCATTTCTCAGCAGGTTTTTTGTCATACGTTGTTTTTCTTCACTTCTGACTTTTCTTCACTTCTAATATAATGCACTGTTATTACTTTACTTTTTTGATAGCTGGAAATGCAGCGGATAAACATTAGTATGCCATCATGACTGTACAAATGCAGTTGAATCTAAGGGGAAGGCAATTAAATGTTAAGTGGCTATCTGAAAGAGTTAAGTCATACTCAGGCAAATGCAATACAATTAACCAATGTCTTGGTATAAAACTGTTTAGTTAACTTTATTCTTAAACTTGGCTGAATACATACATGTAGAAAAAAACAGTGTGGCAAAAGACTTTTATCACACAGATCAGTTCTTAATAACATACTTCAGTAGAGCCAATATGCGTCACAGGCCAATTCACATTTCCACAGATAAAAACTATTCTACAAAACCAAGGCCATGGTATCACTTGGGGATTATAAATCCATCAATTTGGCAGGAATAAAGACATTGCGAGATCTGGATGCCCATAAGCATATGTGAAACTGGGTTTTTGTACAGAATTGTACCATAAAGATGAAGTACCCAAGGCCCTTTAAAAAGCTGAACTGCGGCACATTGTATGACATGGACAGACATAGGCTATAAAGGGATGGTGTATTACTTCACGTACATGTTTCAGATTCCCTGTGGAGTACACGTATAGGACTCGACACTCCTCAGTATATTGCATTTCATGACATTGCCAAATAAAACATAAAAAACAGACTATATAGCACCTGGTGATATCAGCGAAGAGACAAAGTGATGTCAAATTTGGTTCTCAAAATGCAATGCACAGCAGCAGAAGCATTGTCTGACTGATTCATCTGGTGTGCAAAAGGGTGAAACAGGTAAACGGACCAGAGGGTTCATGGATGAATAGTAATGCTATAGCCAAAGTTTTGCCAGGGTTGTTGGGAGAAGTGGTTATGGTGGTGGCTGTAACTGGTTGTGGTATGGTGAGTTGTGCCCTCTTGGACGTCTGCATTACTCCTTGTGGCTCACAGTTCATCCCCAACATGCTGCTTCCTGAATGCATCACCGGTGAGCTTCTCCTGAGCCTCCTTCATGCCTGACAAAACTTTAGAAGAAAGTGGAGTGGAGTCTGAGGCTAGTCTGTTACAGTACATAATTTTGAATGTTTTAAAAGTACAAAAAGGCTGATAAAAGATAATCACAGTATGAGCTACTCTAGATATAACGTGTCAGCAGTCACAACAATCATATGCATTTTAATGTTTTTCATATGAAGGACATTTTTATTATTTCCCCAAATGAATTCTAAACTTCCAATGAGTCCAAGGCTATCCACACACAGATTGTTGACAGACGTTACAGTGATGATTACCTTGGTCTGCATTGCTGTAGAAATACTTGTAGTTTGGGTTTCCATTTTTATTAGTTATCTCACTGCGAACTTTGCCACTAGGATCTAAAGCATAACAGAGAAAAACATGACATGTAGATACACTCACAATTTACTCGTTACTGTTGGGAATTAACCAACTTGTAATCAGCACATCACAAATCCATTTATTTTGAATGATCTATGAGGTGTTCTGCCATAGAGAAGAGTTTTCAATGTCTCCATTTCAGACAAAGTGATGCATGCTAAGGGATATTGCTAAGTTATGTAGACTTTATTCACTAACCAAGGAAAATAATTCTGGGAATGTAGCCACCATCTGGGCTGAACTGCTCATCTTTAGGCTCCTCTTCATCCTGTGAACATGACAAACACACAATGATAAAGTGTTTTTCAGCATATTGTGCAGTGCTCCATCCAAAGTAACAATAGTCTCCTGGTGTCAGGCATATAGTATTACTATATTTGAATGGAGAAAACCATGAGGGATTTGTTCTGAATGTGGGAGGAAAGGGTTAGTGTGTGTGTTTGAAATTCCTGAACCAACCCGATACTTTGGGAACACAGTAGTAGGGCAGACATCTATGGCTAAGACAACAATATCAACAAACGTGAATGGACCTTTTGTCAAGTTTGTTGGTAGGTTTTGGTCTGTAGGGGGTTGTCAGTCTTTTTAGCATCAGATCCCACCACAACCCAATACTGACATTTTTAAACTTAATACCAACCTGTCTTGTGCCAAGTACCAGGTTTACAACTGACCCCACTGGACTAGTGTAACAGCTTCATATAGGTTGTATTGATGTAAAGCCTTACCTCAAGGTTCACCATAACAAAGTTGTGGGCAAGCTCTGAAATCTCCTTTGATTCAGCAAACTTAGGCTTCAAAGCTAAATATAAAAGGCGATTGTTAATAAAGTGCAGTGCTATAATTTAGTTAATAATTTGCCAGGATGGGAAATGATTTTCCAGTTATCCAACACTTGTTTTATTGAGAGCTACTTAGAGGTACTGAGAGTTTACTTAGAGTTGACTTATCCAGTTTTGAAAGCCATGATGACCTACCTTTACAGGCGCCGCACCAGGTCTTATGAATGATGACCATGAGAGGTAGGCCACTGTAAAAAAAGAGAAAGTCAGGGCAGGGCAGGGTTACACTTCTGGATAGATAAGTGAACTGAAGTCGCACCCATAAAGAACAATACACACATAGCACTGATTTACAGACGGATATGAGGAGCGACTGCCATGGGGAGAACATTTGAGAGAACATGAATTAATGTTCTTTTTGGAAATGCTTAACGTTACCTTGCATCTGCCTCTTTCTTCCCATCTTCCAAAGAACGCCAGTTAATGTGGTCCCCAAACCCTGCAAGAAGACTATACTGAGTGACTTTCTTACGAACAAGAATTTTGACAGTAACGTTAGTGTTTTGTAGCATTAAGCCACAACGCAGTGATGGAACATAAAATACTGATAAGTGCTTCTGTAACAAGGACAACGACTGGGCGCACTTCGTAGTCAAAACAACAACTGAAACTATGCCTTATGAATCAAGTTTAGTGTTTGTTATTAGCTTAAATTACAGCTAGAACATCGCTTCTTGTATCAGGAAGACTTGCAAACCTGGTTATATCACCTGGTTTGCTTAAACTGAACTGATTCACTCAACTAACGTAGTCAACATTAACTTTAAAACATTGGCTGACTTTAGACGGATAACTAACAGTTAGCTGGCTAAATGACCTGACGTAGCAAACATTTGGGATCAGTTGAGCTAACTAGCTAAAAAGGCAGGATAGCTGGAATGCTATCGCTAATAGTTTAATACATTTTTATCACACCTCGCTGACAATTTCTGTACACCTTATCAAAACAACGGTGGGTGTTATTCGAGTATTTATGACTAGATATACCCATCTTATCCCAGCTATGTCATAGCTATCGGTCGTAACTTTACGTTAGATATAATTACATATCTTCATGTCTTCAATGTAGGGTAACATTTCGTGGTTAAGATAACTCACCTTTCCCATTTCCTTCGGCAGCAACTTTCCCAAGGTGGGACACCAGGAAAATGGGTAGAAATGAAAATAATGCTATATTTATTACTGGGGCCTGCATGGTTAGATTTTCTGTACAATCAATGTGCTAACAACTACAACGTTAGCATGGATTTACAACGGAAATATCAACTGAAGAGGCAGTGCATGTTTCCTTTCCAACCAATCAATCGATGGTTGGGATTCTGACACTACACAAGACATGATTGGTAAGTAGCACAATCTCCGCCCACTACACTTGGACCTGTTCATCGCCCACTAATCAGCGCCTGTCTAATTTGTCAAAAGCTGAATTACACAAAGGACACAATTTTACCATTTACCACAGCACGATTCACGAGCGATGTAAAATATTGGGAAGTATGACATGAATACAATTGGGAATATATGAAATTAAAATATTTAAACCTTTTACAGAGGCGAATGCGGAGCAAAAATGTACTCGAGCATTTTTTGTGAGAGTCAAATTATTTATCCTGTAGTTGCACAAATATAATAGTTCATAGATAAGGAAAAGTCTGGGCTGAAACACAATCACAGCATAGCCCGTACAGTGTATGAGGACTTTGACCTTACAAACTATTTCCATAGGTGGCAGTAATATACTACCTGGCAGGAAAATGGCGACTGAAATAAGAGCCAGTCCTGCACCTCTATGTCTATGGTCCTGCAGCGGATCTTTGCAACCATGGCAACAGCAACTGGGTAAAGGGTTTTGAGAAGAAATGCATGCTGGGGCGGAAAAGTATGGCAGCCTTCTGTTGCTCTTTTAACCTCATCGAGTAAAATAAAACTTAGAGTTCTATTCAATGAATTGCGATTGCAATTCTGTTTATGACAATGTCTTCCTTATTACGTTGTAGTCGGTTTACAAGAACTGCCAATGCACCGATACTTTCTCGGCCCTTGCACTCGCACATCAATAAGACACGAGAGCTATGGACACACACACGGTACGTTAATATGTTTTATCCATTTCAGTTCACACTAGTTAGCTAACCAGCAATAATTAACTTAGCGTTGAAGTCATGCACTTTGGTAGTCCTCAAAGTTAAGGTCACAATATTTCTGAAATGAAAAACGAGAACATTTCCAGTTCGGAGGTTAATATATCATTGAAATATCCATTTTTGTTTCTATGAATTCACAAAAGGGGGACAGTTCCGGTTTCGTGTACTTTGACCATGGTATGTTAACTGTTAGACTATGGTGAAGGTCGACTAATAAAATCATGCAATGGTAGCTTGATCCAGTAGAGGAGACTGAACAACCAATACAATTGCAATACTTTTGATAGGTGTCTGTTCCCAGCCATATTATGACTAACCTCAGATAGACAAGCAATACCCGGCTGAGATTTATCGCTCGTCGCTTTCTAAAAAATAAACTCGGTTAGGGGGTCTGAAAAGTCACTAAGTCTACACTGACAACACCGTGGCTGCGGTCGACTAGTCGAAATAAAGGAATACGTCCTGTGTCCTTTCATAACCTCTTTTCCTTGACTTCGATGGAAAACGTCATGAGGTCAAGAAAAGATGCAAGAGGCAGACGTAATTGACGTGGGTCTTGTTGTTGCCGCAATTAATTGTGGGACGACATTATCTCCTTTCCTTTCGTAAAGATGGCCTCTTATCATGGCAGCCACTTCCGGATCATTTTACTCAGGAACCTTCTTAAACAAAAAAGACTTTCTGACTGCAGCCTGTGAGTGTGTGTGTGTGTGTGTGTGTCCACTTAGCTAAGGGCAACCGCCGGTGGCAAAGGCAGATGGGGTGTGCGTCTCCAGTGTGGCCCCTCTGGCTGCTTAACTCCAGACACATCCACTGTAGCCCCCCACCTAGCCAGCAGATCCAGCCCAATGATGGATGGGTCCTATATGCTGGCTAGCCAGAATGGATGGTGGACCGCTTGGCCAGTGACCTGTCACTTGCAGCAACTTCTTTCTTCTCATCTGGGCATGCTCCCCAGCGGCGGTGACGATGAAGAGCTTTGTGGCATCCCATCCCTGCGGTCTTGGTTCTTCAGTCCTGGGTAGCGTTCTAGGATGGACTGAGAAGATGGTGGACCCAGTATACACCAAGGCTCAGCAGAGGGTGCCCTCCAGGTGGCAGTCAACCTAAAGCCCATGGGTTCGGCCCAGTCGGCTGTTCAGGCAGGAGGGAAGGTGTTCAAGGGCGACAATCTTCCTGCTGTCGCCCCGCGTCAGTGTAACGCTGGCTGAGGTGCTGGGCTGCGAGGCGCTGCAGCTGGGCAATGGTGTGCAACATGCCCTGGTTCCCTGCATCGGTAGCATCCCTCGGACTGTTCTACTGCCTCCGGGGCCCCCGCTTTGGTCGCTGTGGAGATGCAGCCATGACCTGATGATTCGCCTTTTCTTCCTCATCACTCCCTTCCAGATCAGTCTGGCACACTTGACGTTTCGTGCCTGGGGACCGCAAGACGTACTCCACTCGAATGTGCTTTCTGGCCACAAGCCCCGGATAAATGCCTGGGGTGCGAGCTCCTCCTGATTGCTGTCATAAAAGGCCGGGTAGCCCCGTCGGGCTTACAGGTGCAAGTCGGAAGCATAGGCGCCCAGGCTCTCCTTCTCGCACTGGCAGTGGGCAACCAGCTTGTCATGGGAAAACGGCTCTCGCTGCAACTTACGCCTGAATGTTAGCCTGGTCAACCAGCTCAAATCGGAACTTTATACACCTGGCTGACAAACGGATGGTTCCATCCCACCCTGACCGGTCTGCCAGGTCCCTCTGGAATGCCCCATGTTATCAAGAAGCCCAGAGTGGTAAGCACTTGTAAGGGAACCGGCCAATGTGTGACTCCTCGCAACTCTAGTACTCTAAAGCCGGACCCAATTATGCACAGACTTCCAAGAGGATAGCTTTTGGAAATCTGAAACGGTTGATAAGCCAATCCTCACCACCATCATCAGCGCCATCTCTAAATACATGTTCCGTTTCAATTTTGCCATTTACAGTATCCTCTAATGAGGCTAAGGCAATAAGGATCGTTATTAGACTCTATGTTTTATAGCATAGCATTAGCACATGCTTACTTGTCCATTCATTTACTGCATACACCTTGATGTGATATTATTTCCAATAAAGCACATGTGTCCATACTGAGCAAATCATTTTGAAGGCCTACAGACTTGTAAGCTAGTAACGTTAGTAGTTGTGATGCATAGGCTCTCAGTGTGTGTCTCAAGTGTCGCCAACTGAAAAAAAAAACATTCGAAATATGCGTATGCCAGACATGAAGTTGGTGTGGAGGAATGCACATTCTTGCGTTCATTTCACTCTTGATACATCTAATCATGAGTGTGAAAGATGGTGTGCGCAACGTTTTTGTGCGTATGCAACGATTGTACATGAGGCCCCTGGAGCACCCTGCCCTCCATGGCGAGCGCAACCTGGTCCTCTTTCTCCTCGACCGACCAGGCTCCGAAGCGTGCTGCTAGCTAAACTTGGACAAGGTAGGTCTTGAGCGGGCCTTCATTGTTCCCTGTTGTCATGGTGGTGGTCCTGGCGTACCTGCAGTGGCATGCCCGGGTTCTGGCGGGCTGCCAGAGTGGACCACTTGCTCCCTCTCGTCCGCCAGGGCAGAGGGCGCGCTGGCTTTTTCAGCGGCTCCTTCCTGCCGCCCACAGGGCGGGGACACACTGGGGTTCAGCCTTGTCAAGGCTGTTGGAATATTGCCCTTTGGCTGCGCTCCTCCCCGCTGCAGTTGGTCGATGACATTTTTGATGATTTCTAGGGTGATCATCCCGTATCCCACTTCTGACACCTTTGTAATGTAGAGCCGTTTATTGTGACGCACACAGGAAAAACTGATATTTAATGGGAAAACACAGAACGGACGTCTAATATCTACATAACACAGTGGGTAAGGGTGGACAAATACGCTTACTGCACAGGATCAAATATACATACATCTACATGTATCACACAGACTAAAATGGTAACAGAAATACACACTTATGCACACAAGAAGCAAGTACATTCCAAAATGGAACACAATTACTGAACATTCTCGCTACATTGGCACAGCACTCTGGGATCACTACATCACATTCTCACACATGTGGAACACGCTACACCCCTGCACATTACACTATAATAAAAATAAAAATAATTCTAATCCACAAAATAAAGCAACAGCTGTGGAAGCACATTATTGAGGTTAAATCCCAACATGCACTATCAACACGCAAAGTATGGGGAGCTGCAAGATGCTTCCCATATCATCAAACAGTGATATTGATTGGTTGTCCACGATGGAAATGTCATTCTGTGCAACAGTGTTTTGATTTAGAAGCTACTAACTACGATGTAACTTGTGTAAGCAGTGAGTGGTGCAACCGAAAATATGACACAACTTCTGCTCAACTGGTGCAACTGACTGCTGGCCAGTTTGCGGCGTGTTCTTTAAGGTCGAAGCTCATGGGCACTTAAAGAAATGTCAAAGGAACAACCTAATTTAGCTTATAATGTAGCCAAACTATGACAGCCAAGGTCATAATATTTCTTAGATAAAGTACTACCAACTAAAATGTCAACGTGATGGGAGAAATTAGATATTTTACTAAGAAATCCCTCTTATAGCTATCAGATGCACAAACTTCATATAAGATCTTGTACTGTTGGCAAGAACTGCCTTAAGAAATTGCCATGCCTGTCTTGAGAGGTCGTACTGATCTAACTTGGAGCGTTTTTTTTTTAATGAAATATTTCTGTTCTTTGAATTATAGGTGTTTTCAGCAGTGGCAGTGTCTCCGTGTCGATGGACAGTCCGGCAGTGCTGTAATGCGTCTCTTTGGCCATGCCAGAAAAGCACTGTGTCTTTCAGCTGCCCGTGGCTCAAAACCTTCAAAGGTTTCCCTGAAGTTTCTTATTGGACCTGCCGCCCTTACTGTCACTGCCAGGGCTTTTATCAATGTGGCATATTGCCAGGAGGACATCAACAATAATGTGCCTGTAGAGGTCCAAGCCACAGAGAAGACTCCGGAGTTCCATTGGACTGTTCTCTGGGAGTTTGTGCGGCCTCAGATCCTAGCCCTATTAGGGGCTGTCATTGTAAGTGACTCAGTTCAGCTAGGCCCAGCTTCTGTCTGTTAATGTTACGTGTGTCAAATCATACACTGGATGATGCAAAACCAATTCTGGTTTCTTTCTGTATGTTTTGGGAAAATAGTAGTTCATGGTAGTACCTGTGAAGATAAAGTACTGAGTTCCCCTTACTTCTGGAAAGTCAAAAGGACAGCAGTGTTGCTAATGGAATCAATCACCTGGTCTGAGCCTCACAGGACGTTTTATTAGCATAACAAAATAAAACATCACCTCCTTGGCCTTACCCAGTCAAATAGTTACATTTTTCATTTGAAACATTTCAAAATGGATGTTATCGATTGAAGCCTTTAGAGCTGCTTTTAAGCAAAAGCTAAATTCACTATATTGTTTTTGTACATGATATTGTTGTATTTTATTTGTTAACAATAAATGTAGTTAGTCTAATTAAAATGGCAAGAGGAATATGAAAATGTACTGAGAATTAATTTGCTTACAGCTTGCTTTTGGAGCTGCACTCTTAAATATTCAGATCCCCATGATTCTGGGCGAACTGGTGAATGTGGTGGCCCGACAAATGAGAGAACAGGCTGGCAGTTATGTCAGAGACATGCGGGGACCCGCCTTCAAGCTGCTGACACTCTACTGTATCCAGGTACTGACATTTACACAGAGTTTGAAAATGGCTTACACTGAGATCTTTAGGTTATTAAATAGATAAGTGTTTACTAGAACAATGAATATAAAGATGCTTGCAGTTGCTTTGATGCTGTTACACCATGCTACTCTGATTCCCAGGGGGCCCTGACCAGTGGCTACATCGTCCTTCTGTCCAGAGTAGGGGAGCGGGTGGCTGCCGACATGAGGAAAACCCTCTTTGCATCGTTGCTTAGGTAATTGTCAGACCATATTAACACTGACATGTTCCTATAAATATATAAGCCCATGACCTGATTACAGCAAGGTAAATAAATGATTATAGGAGGTCTGGGACCATTCTCATGTTTATAGAATATGAAAACTGACTGTATGTAGCTGTTCTTACTTGATTATGAAGAGCCTAATATATATATTTATTTCAACAATAAAACTATGCATGCAAGGCATTTTGACATGAAGGATAAGGAAATTCAGTATAATTTCAGACAAGATGTGGCCTTCTTTGATGCTAACAAAACTGGCCACCTTGTGAATCGTTTGACTGCCGACATTCAGGAGTTCAAGTCCTCTTTCAAACTGGTTATCTCTCAGGTATGGAGGGTTCCACTTAATCCTATTTGTTAATCCACGTCTAAAACTCAGCTACTTCGTTTGGCCTTCGTTTGGTTTTAATGTCAACTGTAATACAGCGTCCACATACAAATGAAAGCAGGCCGTATGTTTCAGTAGTGTTAAGAATGAGAACGTAGCTGTCTGTGAATGAATCACAGTTCAATGAACGGTGACCTTTTCTCTGTGCTTGTGACTGTTGTGCTTGTAGGGTTTGCGGAGCTCCACTCAGACGGTGGGTTGCTTTGTGTCGCTGTACATGATTTCCCCTAAGCTCACAGGCCTCACTGTAGTGGTCCTGCCCTGTCTGGTGGGTGCGGGGGCCATCATTGGCTCCTTCCTACGGCAGCTCTCCAGAAAAGCCCAGGAGCAGGTAAACACATGCTACTACATCAGATGGGTTTAACATGATTTACCATGGTTTTATTCACAACATACATGTCACTTTGACTAGCAAAGTATCAAAATAAATTTAATTTGACACTTTAATTCATTTAAATGGTTTACATTGTGTTAGAATTGTATGAGAATGGCACAGACATTGACTTGACAACGTATAATTTGTTGTAATCTAACTAGATCCTAGACTCTTAACACTTTTGCAGTTATATGGTTCTGGAGGGAATCAGCTGAAGACTCTTGGAACCTTATACTTCCTAATTTGTTGTGTCTCATTTAGGTCTCAAAAGCTACAGGGGTGGCAGATGAGGCTCTGGGCAACGTGCGGACAGTGCGAGCTTTTGCCATGGAGGACCGAGAGCTGCAGTGAGAATTGCACTAATCCCCTTTCCCATTAACTTTTATACTTTCAATTATGTCTTCATTAGCTGAGAAGGGGACTAGCACAGCTGGCTTGAGATGTCACAATGTCAAGGCATGATCAAATTTGATTTTGTAGGAAGCCTGTTTGATTATGGGTTTAAAAAAATCTTTCCCCCATTTCTGAAAAAAAAAAAACTGAACTTTGTTGTATATCTTACAGGTTGTATTCAGTTGAGGTGGATAAATCTTGTGAAATGAATGAAGCACTGGGAAGTGGCATAGCTGTGTTCCAAGGCCTTTCAAACGTAGTTTTGAACTGTGAGCATTTTCAATACACGTGTTTATGGTGCATATTATACCTGCCTAGTATCTAGGAGATACTAACTATGAATACTGAGTAATTGGAATTAGCATCACGTTATTTCCAAATATCATGTTTTTTTTTATCCATCCTTACAGGCATTGTTCTTGGCACAATTTTCGCTGGTGGGTCCTTGATGGCAGGTGATGAGATGTCTGCTGGTGATTTGATGTCTTTCCTGGTGGCGTCCCAAACTGTGCAAAGGTAAATCACTCATATGTTCTAAATCACTTATAAATCACGTGTATGTTCTAAATCACTCTTATGGTCTAAATCACTCTTATGTTACTCTGGCCATGTTCTAAATCAGTGATTCTGAAGGGCTTAGACTGGTCTAGCATGATTCAAAATGGACAGAAGTCACATTTCAGTCCCTCTCTTTTTAGATCTTTAGCCAGTATTTCAATCTTGTTTGGACAGGTGAGTAGAAATGTCCCATCATTTAAGCTTTCATTTCTTCAAAATGTTTGACTACTTCAGTTATTAATGAGCAAATGACTAATCTCCAACGTGGGTGCCACTGGTTGTTTTTAGATGGTGAGAGGATGCAGTGCAGGTGCCCGTGTTTTTGAGTACATGTCTCTGGAGCCAAGCATCCCCCTGACTGGTGGAGGCCGCATCCCTACTGAGTCTCTCATTGGACGAGTGGACTTCATGAACATCAACTTCTGGTAAGTTTTTTTTTTTTTTTTTTTTTTTAATCAATAGTCACAGATATTTAAGAGGATGACACTGGAATTGTCATTGGTAGTGATTCATGATACTGGTGTAACTGTCAACTCTTCTTTCAGCTATCCCACAAGGCCTGGTCACCACATCTTGAAGAACCTAAATCTGACTCTACCTTCTTCTAAAACTGTCGCGATTGTTGGACAGTCTGGTGGAGGTATTGATTTTTACTTTTTGACAGTATTAGAATAATAGTCGTGAACATGATCATAAACATCACTGTCCAAATGTCTTTAGGAAAGTCTACAGTTGCTGCTTTACTGGAGCGATTCTATGACCCAGCAAGTGGAGTCGTCATGCTGGATGGACTGGATATCAAAACACTGGACCCCTCCTGGCTCAGAGGGAAAGTTATTGGATTTATCAACCAGGTCTGTGTGGTTTTGTTCTGTCTTGCCTAACTTTGATATTTTTAGTATGTAATTGCATTCATGCCCTTGTCCATTCAAAATACAGCAGAGATGCCAAGAAATACATAATATACCATCATCATATAATGTCATTATGTAAGTGTGTTGCTTTTTTGGGTTAGTAAGGCTCAGGAGAGTTATGGTCTACTTAGAACTGTGTTTAAATTGATGACGGCTTGTTACAAACCCAAATAAATATGTGTACAGGTTCCTGCTTATATAGTACTGGGGATAAAACACAGAAAGACAAACAAGTAAAATTTTCCTCCCCTGTTCACTACAACTGTACTTACATATTCAACATCTCCGTTAACATAAATATTCCTCTGTTATATCCACAGGAGCCAGTGCTCTTTGGCACATCTGTATTGGAGAATATCCGCTTTGGGAAACCTGAGGCCTCTGACGCTGAGGTAATCTCTGCAGCCAAGCAAGCAAATGCACATGGCTTCATCACTGGTTTTCCAGATGGGTACAACACTGTTGTCGGTAAGTGAAAAAAAAAAAAAAAATCACATATAGTACATACTAACAAGGGCTCACCTGGTGATCCTTTCTGTTGGTGTAATGGGCACTAGTTAAATGCTGCAAATGTGCACTAGAAGTGTGATAGACTTATGGATACTGGGGCAACTGATACCCAGCTGTCTACCTTGTCGCAGGTGAGCGTGGGGCGACGCTCTCGGGAGGTCAGAAGCAGCGCATTGCCATCGCACGCGCCCTGATCAAGAACCCCAGGATCCTCATCCTAGACGAGGCCACCAGCGCACTGGACGCCGAGTCAGAGAGTGTTGTGCAGGAGGCCCTGGACCGGGCCACAACGGGCCGCACTGTCCTCATCATCGCCCACCGCCTCAGCACTATCCAGGGGGCTGACCTGATTTGTGTCATGAGCAACGGCCATATCGTGGAGGTGAGGAAGGGAACACAAATACCTCTTTCAAAGTCAGCCTAACCCTAACCACCATTACAAGGACAGCGTGTCCATTACACATTTATGTTTCAAATGTACTGCCATAGGTGGATAGTAGGAGAAGCTGTTTCAATGAGGGATAAACAGTGAAATTCAAAATAATGGAAACATTGAAATATTAAAAAGATTTAGACAACATCGCAGTATGAAAAGTTGTAAGATTATGTCTAGAATTGAAAGGATGTTTGTCATTCATGTTCACATTGTGTTTGTAACCCAAACTAAAATAGGGACAATTTCTGCAGCCTGGCTCTAGCTATTCATGAACCGATAGAAACATGTTGTGTATTGAGAAAAAGAACCAAGCCTCATTTGCTTGTGAAGCATGTGATTGACCACTGGATGTCCCTCTCACTTTTTCTTTGCAGGCTGGCTCGCACTTGGAGTTGCTCAGCAAGGGAGGACTTTACGCTGAGCTGATTCGCAGGCAGAGGTCTGAGGGAAAGAAATGAACCTGTAGACAGTTTTCACTGGACAGATTGTAGAACATACCCTTTTAAATGAGGAGTCTCGTTATCTCAAGTGAAAGCACCGAACATATGTATTTATTTATGAGATTATGTTTACTGATTTAAAAACATAATGTGTATATGGAGCACTTATATTTTTAAATTTTATACATAATATTTACCTATTAAAATGGTCAATACATCATAAAATAATGCCAGCATAAGGGTGAACATTTTCATAGAACACACTGGCTAGTAATATGTAATAAAGTGTACAGAACGTGCTGTCTAAAACTAATAAATGTGTCTTGAATGTAGCAGTCAGTGAATTCTTATTTCTCCAACTCATTTGAGACCATGAATAGTCTACATGAGATGAAGACAGGCAGCACCGGATGTATAATGAATCTTAAAAATTGTACAAGTATATATTAAAGAAACTTGGAAAAACAAGATTCTGATGCGAGGCCATTTTATGCACATGAAAAGAAATGGGAAAAGCCAAATGCCATGCCTTGACCCATCCCAGGCGACACATTGTTTGGTTTGTGTTGTTAAACATTGGCGAGGTTAACCGAGGGGAAATGCAGTGGATAAACCATTGATTGGGATCAACAGTCTAGTTACTAAAGCTCATGCTGCAATTCGTCATTTTGCCGGTAGATGACCACAGATCTCAGACTCATTTTGACGTTGCCTCTAAATTCCACTCCCAACATTTGGGATTGAGAATTGCCCCAGCTATTTTTAGGCTGGCTTCGTTTACAAACCATGCAGAAATATGAGAAGCTTGAGAAAATCGGAGAGGGTAAGACATTTTTCAATTCACAATTAGTGTTGAAGGGTGGGATTAATGTTACTAGTGACATCAAGCTCTTTAGCCAATGTAGCATATGTTGGTTTACCGTGGCAATGGCCTGCTAATTGATAATATTGTGTAGCCTCAGCTAACCCTATCAGATCCAACCTGTTCAGTGGAATTGATAAAGCTGTCACATTAGGTATGTCCAATGGGATGAACACTCTGCTAGCTAACTGGTTTAGTTATGAAAAATTACGAGGTATTGCTATGTCACAAGTAACACACCAGAAAATCCAACCGAGATGTAGCTAACATTAGCTTACTATCCTAGCTAGCTAGCTAGTCCAAGTACCTTCATGCTGCAATGGCTATTTTTGCTTTCATAGCAAGGTTGGTAGCAAGCTGGCCAGAGAAAACGTAACATGGCTTGCTGCTTAGTTATAATGTTGACCAAATTGTGTTACTTTGCCAGTAGGCGTCAACTGAAAGCACGAACCTGCACAAATAACGTTATCTCCTAAACCTACCATAGCATCTAATAGTAACGTTTGCTGGCTATTATATCTGGTTAGCCGGTTTACTGGTTACTTTTGGACGTCGGCTGACAAATTAGCTAGCCAGCTAGGTGATGACAGAAACAATACCTTTGCCGTCTGGGTATTGGCTTTAGTACTAGTGATAGATATAGATTCCCTAGCCCTTGGCTCGAAATGTTTAGCCTGCAGGTACGGGGACAGCCAACGACAGCTTAAATAGCTCAAGTTCTCAGTGTAACCTCATTTACTAATTAGCTAAGGTGGAACGTAGCGGGGCCATTCAAAACAACAATTTACAGCCACTATCCCGTAGTTAAAGCTAACGGCACATTA
The DNA here is from genome assembly GCF_900700415.2 of Clupea harengus. Lineage (NCBI taxonomy): Eukaryota > Metazoa > Chordata > Actinopteri > Clupeiformes > Clupeidae > Clupea > Clupea harengus. The sequence goes on along the minus strand of NC_045173.1, from coordinate 14,657,384 downwards.
AACATATTGGTTAACGTTGTTTTTAAGAAGTTGAACTGTCACTTTGAGCTGGGGTAACGTTACTGAATGGTACCGCTACCGTTAACAATTTCTAGCTGGGCAGTGATGATTGGGGACCAGCTAAGTTATGGGTTCATGTAACGTTAGTTTGGTGGATCCAGAGCAACACAAATGGTATTCAACTATCATTGCCATGTTAACCGCATTGTTTAGACCTCGGGTGGTTATGTCTCTTCTTGGACTGGAGTTACAGTCGAGGTGTTTAAACAAATGGGAACAAGTCAAGACTTGTGTACCCCTTTTTTCCAGGCACATATGGAACTGTCTTTAAGGCAAAGAATCGTGAGACTCATGAGATAGTGGCCCTGAAAAGAGTCAGGCTGGACGATGACGATGAGGTATGCTTTGATTTAAACGCACCAATTACGTTGAACATAACATTACAAGTGATGATAAATTAATCAGCATGTATATTTGAAATAATTTTCTTTAGGGCGTCCCAAGCTCAGCATTACGAGAAATATGTCTGCTGAAAGAACTGAAGCATAAAAACATTGTCAGGTACGAGTAGCGCATGCTGTGTCAGGTGTTTTATTGCTACAGGATAATTAAAGGTATACACATGTTGCACATAAGGCTGTCAAGCAAAAAAATTGACAATAAATTGTTTTGCATTCTAAGGTTGCATGACGTCCTTCACAGTGATAAGAAGCTTACTTTAGTTTTTGAATACTGTGATCAGGTGAGGAGCCAGCTAATCGACCAAATGTAACCTATTTCTTTGTGAACATTTTGTTCAATTGTTTGAATAATTAGTAATGGTATGCAGCTTCGTTGTGTACCATACAGTCACAGTCTGGTCACCAAGTTTTCTCACATTATAGAGAGATATTTAAAGGTGTTGTCTCACTCTCTCCCGCTTAGGACTTAAAGAAGTATTTTGATAGCTGCAATGGTGACTTGGATCCAGAGATTGTAAAGGTGAGTGGACTCCAGTAAGATGACCGAATATTATAATACTTTACCCTCATGTTCATCTTCTGTATGGTATGATTACTACAGCATCATGGTGAAACATAACAACCTGGACATGGAAATAGACACTTTTTGTATGTTGTTCAGACAACCCTGTTTTAAGGCTTTGATTTGAGTGAAGAGTGTCTGTGGTTGTTAAAGAATATTTTGAGTAATTCAGATTGTTTTATATTGTTTATGTTCTGTTGGTCCCTCTGTAGTCATTCATGTACCAGTTACTAAAGGGGCTAGCCTTCTGCCACAGTCGGAATGTGCTGCACAGAGACCTGAAGCCACAGAATTTGCTCATTAACAGGGTAGGTTGGAGTGCTGCGCTGACCTTTGAGTTCCTCTAAAGACTTTGCTCAAGTCATTCAAGATTTCCACTTATTCTGTGGTGATGTAGTATGTCAAAACAAGCAGCTGCAAAAGCTATTATGTATGAATTAGTGTGGTATTGCCTACTTATGTGTCCTGTACTTCAAACAGCTCCATGTCATTTGATTTTTACTTATGCTTTATTGTTTCAGTTTATGTAATACTGCATGTGTATAATTGAAGTAAATTATTGCTGAGTCTGGGGCAGACAAAGCTCCCTTCCCATCTGGGTAAATTTGTGGTCATTGCCGTAATTGGAAGAGCAAAAACAAAAGCAAAAAGTAGGTTATGGCTATTAATGTCCACTGTAATTAAGCAAATAAGACAATGAACATAATGAGAGACAAAACTATGAATAGTTGCTCTTGCAACTACATGTAATATTTACTAGTGTAGATCCTCTATTTAGACATTCTACATCACCCAGAATTCCTTCTATGTATGTCTTTTATGTCCAGTGGGACTGCTGCAATTGTTACTATATACAGTGTAATTAAAGCTCCTCCTTGCTCAGTGTTTTCCGCTGTTGGAATATTGTTTTGTTAACAATTTCACAATGTTTATGTGCTTTGTTAGTTTGTTGCAGATGCATGCATTATCACTCATATCACACTGTGCTGTTATGATTTACTTTTGCTTCGTAGAATGGAGAACTGAAGTTAGCGGACTTTGGCTTGGCCCGAGCCTTTGGGATTCCAGTGCGATGTTACTCTGCAGAAGTAAGTCACTCACAGGCCTCCCATGTAGTGCGGCTCCTGCAGTAAAGCATTATTCAGCAGAGCAAACGTGTAATTAAAGGCAGATTCAAAATCCACTGGAGACACCAGACACTCCCGTTTTGTGATTAAAATACAATCAGGTGAAATTGTCTATGCTATGGGAATGAAAAGTGAATTAATTTGATTTAAGTGTTTAAAACCTTAGTTCTCTCTGTGCTGCTTAGTTAGGCAATGATTGAACCCCCTTGTACTGTTAAAAGGGAATTTAGTTTTTCCGTGGTTTTTCTCCAGTGAAATTAAAACTTAAGGCTAACTTATTTAATGTATTCTCAAACTCCAGTAAACCCCACATGCCCTCAGAAGTGCAGACTCTATAGTCCTTTTTAGACGGAGATCGCGCAATAATCATATCTTTTGCTTGTTTATACTGACCCGAATAGCAAAACAAGAACAAGGAAAATGCTATACATACATTTTCATAGCCAGCAGGTAGAAGGAAAATCTATTGATGAGTCATCACCACATCATTGTATTTACATTTAGCTTGAACGCATTCAAGTCAGAGCTGGGTAATATCATGTCGGACGTTCTTAATTCCGAGTCTCGGATGCGCCATAACGTATGCATCAAAATTGACACTTTTAAAAACAATGATGGGTGAACTTAGTTTTCGTGGGCTCTTGGAAGCCGTGCACATTTATAGCAATGTACAGACTCAAACAAAGTTGATGTGCATCATGTACATGTTCATTTTCAATTCATGTCAGATTTGTGTGTTCTGACAACACATTAGTCCTGCTTCTTTTTCCTTAGCTGCTAAGCTGCGTTACACCCTTGTTCCGCTATGCCGGCTGTACCTTTTTACACGTTGTTCTGCGTCTGTGACTACCTCCTATGCCTCACCTCAGAACATTTTAGCGGTAAAGCGGAATGACACCTAAAACATCTTATAGTAACTTCTGGCAGGACAGAATCTAGGCTGAAACCCTCTCTGAAAAAAGCTGCTTTTTTTAATTGTTCACCCAGTGACTTTTGTGCCCTTTCCCAGGTGGTGACGTTATGGTACAGACCACCAGATGTGCTGTTTGGTGCTAAGCTTTACTCTACCTCTATTGACATGTGGTCAGCCGGATGCATATTTGCAGGTGAGAAATGACACATGGATAGCAATCTGAAATGCAACGTCCTTTTTTGGGTGGTGTTCGTCACCATAAAGATTTGGTGGACATCTTTTTAAGGTTTCTGATGTTATCCCTGTTGGGTCCTGTACATTTCAGAGTTGGCTAATGCTGGAAGACCCCTATTCCCTGGTAATGACGTTGATGACCAGTTGAAGAGGATCTTCAGATATCCTTTACAATGAGGAGGGAGCCTTTAGATCTCCCCTGCTGTTTCCATTGAAAATCTGCATCAAAAGTGAATTGGATGCATCACACATTACCGGTTAAACAGCACAGGATGTCTTGTCGACAGCACTTTGTGAATGTGTTGAGATTTTATGAGTAGTTTGAGGTGAAGTCCTCGGATAAGATGGGTTCATATTCATTCACATTTAGGTCAAAACCCTCATGTCTGATTCTGATGAAGACCCATATCGACCAATTTTCAATTAAAATGGTAACAATATTGCTGATATAGTAATATATATTGCAAAATTCATATCCTGAATAGCCCAGTGTTCTACTCATATCAGTGGTCCAGTTCCAAGTGAAAGTAAACGCTACAGTGCATAAATTACTTCAGATTCATATAAGTGTGGATGAAAGTGTTATTAGTGAAACCACCAGATGGTGTTGGTTTGCATTTTTACTCCCTGTAAGATGACTGTTTGCATCTTTTCAGAAACCACTTGTTTAATATATTGTTTGGCACTGCAGGGATTGATATCAGTCTTAGGGACCATTGGTGAGCGCATTAAGTTTTCTTTAATGACTTTGCACGTTGCTGGGGACACCAACAGAGGAACAGTGGCAGACAATGACCAAACTACCAGACTATAAGGTAAGAGCACGCTACTTCTCCCCTCTGCTCTGCATGGCCATCTTATGCTGGTGGCTTTCTGGGAGTTTGCCTTGAGATGATGGGTTGTTTAAATTTGTATTAAAGATTCATGAACATTTTAGAGCTCAATCAATTACATTCTACACATATACAATCCTGAAGATGTCTTAACACTGTTTGTCTTAACAGCCGTATCCCATGTACCCTGCCACTACATCTCTGGTGAATGTTGTCCCTAAACTAAGTAGCACTGGACGGGACCTGCTCCAGGTATGTTCAAACAAAGACGTCTCCACTGGGGTCAACAGAGGAGTACTTTCACAGTAGTCTGGACAAGGGATTTTTCCCATTGAAATGTTGTTTGGAGGTTGCTTGTACAGTGTACTTGGTTTATTAGCTATTTACATTATATGACCTTGCCCCCTGTTGCTGGCGTGCCTACCCAGTGTACTTGGGTGTACATAACCCATATGGCTTGTGCTGTGCTGTTGGACTCAACTAGTCAGCTAGCATGAATAACAATGAGATGCACCTGAGCCCAATTTATCAGAAGTACAGTGAAGTGGCACATTTTGGAGAATCTATTTGCATTGCGCTACAGGAACTGAGGTGTGGCCCTATGTACGATGGCTGTGTATTCATCCTGAAAGCCATATTTGTGATTACAAGAAAAGCTTTGAGTTTAAGATTGAGGATTTCTTTTGACAATGCATAGAGTAGGATATTGATTTTCCTGTGCAGTCCCGGAACAATGCGGTATTCGGGAGTAGCACAGCATAATATATGGGCTCTATTAGACAGGTTTCTGTCTAGAGCAAGTCAGGCAATTATTATTAGTTATGTATTGTTCAGTGTTGTTAATTTAGGTTCATAGGATATGTATAATGTCATGCCAGTTGGCAATGTGGTGATAGAGCCAAGTTGTGAAAAAAGTTATTTAATGCATTCATTAAGTACAGTAAATTTACAAAATTGGCTGTGAATTTCTTCCTCAGCACTTATAGAATTTAATCTGTAATTACTTATGTAATTTATTCTGTCTTCAGAGAGGTCTCTGATGTCCAGGTCCGATGGTCTTAATTGGATTTAGATATCCAAAGATGAATCTGCGCCTTGTATGTGGCTCAAACTAAATTGAATAGAATTTATAGAAAATAGAATTTTGCATTTTAAGCAAACTATCATTTAAAGTCTTTAGCATATTCCGTAATGTGCAATTATACTGTATTTAGGGGGATTTAGTATTAAAAGTTGTAGTAGAATTACATGATTGCATACCTCTTTCTTGTGCTTGAATACCTCATTAGGCACTCAGTCATTTTAACATCTGTTTCTCTTCTGCAGAATCTTTTGAAGTGCAACCCAGTTCAGCGAATCTCAGCCGAAGAGGCCTTGCAGCACCCGTACTTCGCTGACTTCTGCCCGCCATAGGTGCCAAGCCCACCGAGCCACAGTCAACAATCTGGATCAGTACTGTCACTCCCGCGGGGGGGATTTCACAAAACAGATTCACTGGATCTGCCGGCTACAAAAGACTTTTCTCTCACCATACTGTCCTGTTCTGTACTGTCCAAACTAAGCTCATAGCCTAACCAGTGCATACCACAAATACCACCAAAATGTAACCTTTTTGACAACAGCAGGTCACTTGTGGTGCCTGTTGAAAATCAAGTGAATACAAGTGACTCTGACCTGCACAGTACACAAGCTGTTCTGTTTTGTGAAATACTCTTCTGCTCTGCTGTAGGACCCTTGTCTACTGTAGTTCCTCCTTCCTGTCTAGACTTTGCCTCTGAACCCAACTTCATTTGACATAATGGGACTGAAGTCAGTCCCTGTGCAGGTATGTCTGTGTGCTGTCTGTTTAGCCATTACACACACTACTACACACAAGAACCAACCATGTGTTTTAGTTTCTGTAGCGTTCCACAAATCCAGAACCGTCTGAGCCACTTGCCAAATTTCTTTAGCACTGTCTGACCTCTCTGAGCATTTGGAGAATTCTGCAGCGTCTGTCCTTAACTGCCTTGTTGAGGTACATGCACATTTCGAGTACAGTTCTAAATGACATGGCATTGTGCGTTCATCATATAGACCACAGCATTTCACCAGTGGATTGATAACTGACTAACAGTGTGAGCTTCTGCTGTTGCAAGAATGCTGAGTATCATGGAAAAAGCCTGATTGATCAAATTTTATGTTTGATCAAATGGTTGGGAACTACAAATGATCTGTATAGTTTTGTTTATTTTTGCACTTGAAGCAAGGTCAAAACAATCAGTGTCGGCCAGACAGACTTGCATCTTTTTCAATGATTAGTGATAATAGTTATGCCACCAGCTAACTTTCATAGAAGATTTTAAGGTGAAGTGGACGTATTTATACGTATAACTGCTGGGCTTTTCTGTTACTGCTTTTGAACATCTTTCTCATTTCAGTGCACTTTGTAGTTTAGTAGTGGATGACAGGTGATAAGGTCATCTTTCTCTCAACATTCATTTGGAGTTAAACCTCTTGAGCAACCATTTCCTGCATACTACAGCAAATGGCATTGTTTATGAAAAGTGGACCAGACCTATGAGTCAGTTCTTAATGTTTTATTTGTAGTTTAGGTTATTATTTTTTATTAACAAGAAGTTTTGATGTTTTTCTTGTAATATTGGCTTTGCCTAATTTTGCAGTTAATATACGATTCCTCTCAAACACCGGTTCATCTTGGCTTTTGTATTATCTTAAATGAAGCTAGGAAATATAACACATTCAACTGCAATGATTTTTTTTGTTATCCTCAATTTCTTTTTTGTAAAGACCACATCATTTTAGATTTTTATGTCAACACAATATTTTAGAATGCATGTATTTATTTATAATTGAATGTTCGTGTGTTGGCATTAAACATTTTGTTTCCAGTACAACAGAATGTCACTTTTTTGACTTGGTAGCATTTCTCTGCTTTGAATGATGGGGTGCAACATCTTTTGCTCCACCTTGTATTTTGTGACTGTATGATATATTTTCATTGATTTACAACTGAAAATAAACTGGTGGAGCACAATAAGTATGAAGCAGTTATTATTACTATTGTGAAAAGTAATTTCTTAAAGATCTAGTCTAGTCTGTAAGGTACGAGCAAATCATTATGGGGTGAATTGTAATCAAAAATGTGTAATTATGAGTAATAACTAGTGCTGTCAAACGATTAAAATATTTAATCGCGATTAATCGCATTTATGTCATAGTTAACTCAAAATGAATCGCGATTAATCGCAAATTTGTATCTATTCTAAATGTCCCTTCGTTTATTTATTTTTTCCATAATTTAATTTTTATTTTAATGCCCTTATCAACATGGAAAAGTGGATTGGCTTGCTTTATGCAAATGTTTTATTTTATTGAAAACCAACATTGCCAAACAGGGCGGTACAAAATAAAATTATAAAGTGCACATTCCAGGTAAACAAGGACTCAGCCTATAGGGCAGTTAAACCATGGCTTAATATTTTCTTTTTTTCAAGTTTGCTGGGAACATAGCAGTCAGGCCTTTTATTTCAGAAACAATGAACCGTAACAGTTAGGTTACCAATAAAAGGTAAGCCTACTACTTCTTTGCTTTCAGCCAGCTGCCTGTTGACATTTTCAGACAACAGTGAAGCTTGCTTCTTTTGCACAACACAACTTTTAAAAGTAAACTTTCCATTCAGAAGCTTTTTATCATCCATTTAGCCGTATTGCGCTCACCATTCACTCAAACCGTAACGTTAGCCTACTGCACAGTTTGCGAGGCCAAAAAGAACGTTAATCTAAAAAAAAAAAAAAAAAAAAAATTGAAATCGCGTTAATCTCGCGATAAAAAAATGAACGGCGTTAAAATGGGTTTGCGTTAACGCCGTTAATAACGCGTTAAACTGACAGCACTAGTAATAACACATAAATGTGTTGGGATTTTCCCCACTGTTCTTATGTGCCCTAGGTCCATTACACTAACTGCAACTGGGTTCAGTCATTACTGATCTGTTGGTACTTCTAGAGCTGTTTCTGAGAAAGCAACTATTTAATGAACAGGAGTAGTGGAATTTCTTTCAAATTATATTTGTGGCTTAATGTAATTTTAAGTGTGTAGTTCAAATTCGTTCTTGGAAGCATTGATGTCAAATGGCACAAGTGACGGGGACAAGGATTTTATTTATAGGCATATATTTACAATGTATGTACAGGATGACTGAAGTGAAAGTTGTGAATGCAGTCATAGAAATTGTGAAAAACAAACTGTTATTGCAAGTGCTTTGCCTACGCTGCATCATTCATATGTATGAAGCACTTGCGGGGAAAATGTTCAGTCCTCTTTTAGAGATGCATTTAAATAGCATCACACATACAGCTGGGATACTTCAGTTAAGCACCTTACATGGCAATGACATTCAGACACTGAGATGCCCATTTCTGAACCCTTTCAGATGGATTTTCATGGCACACTGACAGTTCATGAAATTTACGACAGGCTTAAGACAACATTGTGATTCATTATATGTATATATATATATATATATATATATATGCAGGATTGTTTCATGTATGTTTCAAATTGTGCTTTTACTAAATATTCAAATATAAAGCTTACTACAGTCGCCATAATACTTCAGGGAATCCACTCACATGTGCTTGGAAATGCCATGGAGCTCTTCCCTTCACTGGCGAGGAGGTAAGACTGTTGTAATGTCTTTCTGAATAAGATGGATGGACATTTCTTTAATGTTATTTGCATTGAACTTAACACTGGACATAACTTTCCCTAAAATGTTATGCTGTTAAACACTCATGTTGATCTTTTCCTCTGATTTACTAAGGCAAAAACTAAAACTATTTCCACACTTTGGAGCTCTCGTCAGCCTTGAGAATCCATATTGGAATTCCATGTTGTAGCCTACTTAGCCATCACCCATGAGGGAACCACAGATACAGAAGTCCTAATATACAGTCTGCCACATCTACATCTCGCGTGTCTTTAAAAGTCTACAGTTGCACAAATATTTAAATTCATTAAATTATTGTAACACCTTGCTTACAGTGACCACCTCAAACACTCACATCTAACACCAGTTCTCTTCATTTGTAATCACAATACATTGACATTATTCTGTGACATATCTGCAGCCAAATTGAAATTACACCTTTGCTTTGTTCTGTGCAAATGGACACATCTGTAGCCTATACAATGTAAATGTAACAACCATTGTCACTCATCTCTGAATGATTTGGTTTGAAATTTGACATTTTTAAAGATGGTGTTGAGAATGTAAAATCCATTTAAAGTATAAAACTAGAGGTTCAGTTAACTATTTACACTATAAGTATCTGTTAAATAGGTCTGTCATATCTGTTGAGATTTAAAGTTTAATAAACCAAATAAATGACACTTTACACCAGGAAAGGACAAATTTATTTGCCATTTGAGTTGTTTAAATTTATATGGGATTGATTTTGAAAAATTAAGATATATTGTTCTGATGGCAAAACTCAACAGTGACTTTAGCGACACACAATTCATACATTAACCTAGTAGCACATTAACACCTCCTATATTCTCCTCTCCCTCCAAATCTATGAATATAGCCAGCCTGTTCATTCACTTTTCAACAACTGTATACTGATCAAACATCAAGTATCAAGAATGCCACATTAAGTCTAGTATAGTCTTTTTAAACAAATGACCACTGCATTACGAGATGGCATTGATGTGATTTTTATAGTAGACCGTAACTGGAGAGCTAGCATTTTCACTTGATTGTTATTGCTTGTAACCTAAATACATCATGTTGACTGGATTTGAAACTTTCACTTATAATACTGCAGTATCCCAGTAAACAAATGGCTCCCTCAACATACAGAATGGTTATTTGCTAATCAATGTATGAAAAAAAAAATCCATCCAAAGTTACACAATACCAGTGCCATAATTCTCAAGATCCCAATGTTCTCAAATCTATCCAATAAATATGCATGACTGTAATGCAAAACAAACCAATACAATAACACCTGAGGATTAAAGTACTGATGTTGGATGCTCTTACACTGTCAATAAAGCTGGACACATTCAGAGCACTACACACTGTATCAGGACTGCAATACGGCGAGGCAGAGTAGTTGGTGCAGATGACACAAACACTGTCCACAATGAGAGGTCCGTCGTCATAGTGTTAGTCGCCGCCCCGGTAACAGTTTATGCACAGGGTAAACAGTCCAGACATTATTCACACAGATGGCATTTGAGCCACGTCATACTTACATTCTTTAAAAGAACACTCGTGAAAGAGCAGAGTGATGTGTTTATGACAAACATAATGTGTACTCTACATTAACAAGACATGTTGCAATACGTCAAAGTTAATACATTGTAAGCAGACTAACTGGGGGCGCACAATGCCAGAAATTAGACTGACACAAACATAAAAAGATATGTACATAGCAAGATGGTTAAATATATTGTTTATTATAGTACTTAATTTACACTCCACGACTTACGGTTTTCTGTGTTACATATACTAGAAATCCTGTTACAATTGTATATAACAATGCAATAATACAGTGCACTTAAATGCAATACATTATATGGGGCAGATGGGGGGCTATTTCCTAGGCTTGCTCTAAGCTATTGTGTAATGTCCTGCCTATCTAAAACAAAGCTCTTTTTTCTCAGTGATCGGTCAAAGAAATTTGATTCCATGCCAACTGGAAGACACTTGTGGTCTACTTGAATGTCTGCAGTTGTTTGTGGGAATCAGGAAAAAAAAGTGAAGAGCTTAAAAAGTAGGTTGTGCAAGTAAGAATAAATGCTTTTAACAAATGGAATAATTTACATGATTTTAGGGGGAAAGTTTTCATGAAGTGACTCAAATAAGGGTAGTAATTGTGCAAAACCTGTAGGGTTTGTGGTGTCAGATGAGACAGCTTTGTGTCAATGTTTCCAAAATGAATGCCTTGCAAAGTGCAAATTTGTGCAAATAATGTCACAGTATTTTGAGGAGATTCTTGGAGATTGATTTCTTTAAAATTGAGTTTCATTAAATGACAATGCAGTTAAATTCATGGTGCTTTTTGACCAACATTTTAGAACTTTTTGCATTGGTCTTTAGTACAATATATATAAATCCTGGTATAGAAATTTCCATCTGTTATGCTGCACAAAATGACCAGTTTCAATGTGTAGTACCATGGACCTTTTCATTATAAAAAATGAAATCTAATAATGAAATTCACTAGGCATTATAATGCAGCCAGCTTTCTAAATGTCATAATCAAGATCAAACTGGCATGGAGGGAGAGAGAAGTATGATGCCAGTATAATTATGAGAGAGTAACCTACACACTTCAATAACAAAGAAATAAATCTGAAAATGAACAGAAACAAGGCAATGGGTAAATGTGTGATGTTACTGGGTGGAAAGATCATGAATATCGCTGTTATCCCTCAAACCTTAGAAGCAGCTTATAAGATGGCCAGACCAACCTCCTGTCCTCTTCTAATTTGTACCTGAACGTTTACTGCATGTCAGAGAAACCCTTCAAATGGAAATACCGTTTGATGTTTCTGAGCTCGCTCTGTTTCCAAGTCTTCACAATGATTCTAATTTAGTCACAATTAATAATAAAGACAATGAAGGACTGCTAGAAACTATTCACCTCTTTTTCATGATGGCATTTTGTCTTCATCAGGGTCTTTAACCTGCTAAAGCGACTAAAATGCAGTGTGGCAGAGATACAAACACGATGAAATGATGAAGTGTCACACTGATGCCCATAGGTGGCAGTAAAACCTGAGTTCTGGTTTGGAAGTGTCGCTCGTTTGTACTTGAGAAGAATATTATTTCTATGTCAGGCATTGACTGATTGGTTGATTCATTCTTTATGTGACTGGAGTTTTTTTGATGTGACTTCCTATTTGTGTGTTTGTTTGTTTCTTGAACATATGACTTCACAGTATGCTGTCTAACCCTAGTTTTCCTGGACCCACCCTGGCCTGCTGCTCGAGTCGTCAACAGGCAAACTCCTCGAAGTTGCCTACAGTCGGGTGACGAGGTAGCATGTTCGACGTGAATCCGAGACTGTCCGAGTGACTCCGGAGTGTGTCACAGGTGCTCTGCAAGACAAGAGAAGGATAGGGAGGGCATGGGGGGAGGAATTCAAATGCGTTAGGGGAGGGTTGGGAATAAGAGGATGGGGAGGGGGGGTGTTGAGGAGGAGGTGGTGGCAAACAGTGCAAACCAAATCAGAGAAGAAGAGAAGAGAAGAAGAGTCCATTAGGGAGAATGAGGAGGTGGTAAATGAATCGGGTGAGTGGTTCCCAAGTAGTGGAAACGTCATGACAAAGAACAGCATGTTCAATATAACAACGCAAGTATGGGATGAGGGGGTGGGGAGTGTGGATTATGATAACATAAAAATTACGAACAAAATATATAAAGAGACGAAGCACATTGGACACAAATGCACAGGAAAATAGTTTACATTGAAAGTGGGCCGGTGCATTATGGCAGTTGTGGGGATTGCATGACATAGCATGCAGAGAGAGTGATAAAGAGAAAGGGAAGATAAAAGGAATGAAGAACAAAACAATAATGGAGGAGGGAGAGGGGGGAAAACAAGACATGTTTTAGTCCTGAACAAGGTCTCTTTCAACAGTGCCCTGCCCCACCTGCCTATACACCTGAGGGAGCAGTTCAGTCATGTTTGCGCGCTTCAGCTTGACTGTGGTTGTTTCTGCACAGACTGATCATATGCGGCTCCGAAACACAGCCAGCAGTCTGCAGCTTGACCGGCAGGTCGGAAGAGAGCCATTTTGCCTTCTCTGCGTCAGGTGCAAGCTCATTGCATGCTGACCTGTGATGACATCACAAAGGAATGCATCTAGTGATGTTATGGGACACAGGTTCCATTACAATGCCCTCAAAAATGGCCTTCCGTGCTGCTGCCAAGCTGGTCATCACTGCTCCAAATAATTCAGTGCCTCTTGCGGTAAGTGATGCAGTGCCAAATAGACAGGGTGAACCCTACAGCATTTCTTGAGAAAAATAAAATGAATGTGCAAAGAGTTGTATGTCTGCCTTACACTACTTCCAAATCATGTCCAGTGTAGAGATGCACCACTTTAATCTCAACTCAATTAACTAATGCGGCTGCATAGCGGCATGCTGCTGTGGCATGTGAACGCCTCGCTCTCTCTGCTCTGAGTCTGAGCAATCAATCAATACACTATTCTTATGCTAACGGCTAATGGGAAGTGTGGCAAATGTCCATGCTGTCTCTTTTCTTTTATTCAGTCAGTATGTCAAGGTCATAACTAACGTTGTTGAGCATCTCAATTTGTACTGGGCACCACACTGTTGCAATCTCTCCTGTAGGCTGCTCCCTGTGGACAGTGCCGTGACCTGCAGGTGAACCATCTGAGAGCCTTGCTAGCTACCGTTTTTGCTGAAGAGTAGAAAGCGTATGCCTCGTCTCCTCTTTATATGCTGAATTATCAATTTCCTAAACTGAAAAACACAATTCTATGCGGACGCTAACGTCACCCATTACATGACAGCCCAAAGCAACAAAAGACACATCAGCCAGAGTTGTGTTGTTCCTGAGAAGTGCATTGAGGTCAGTCTGCCTTTCTTAAAATGCACCAGGTGTTTATATAGTGTAGCATCAAGAGAAATGCTAAGCTTTGTGATTATAGCAGATGCTTGCAGCCACTGGCACTCATTGAAGGATATTTCCATTAGATGTTGGAACAAAGATGCTGAAAAAGCCTCAGGAACTCCACTTCAACTTAACAGGCTTGGCGACATTCATTCAATAGCTTTCATTCCTTGTATACAAGGCTTTCAAGCACTTCCTTCAAAGATTACCAGAATACAAGTACAAAGGAGGAAGAAAGACCAATAAAACATTCAATAGAATGTCAGCCAAAAATGCAAGTAACACACAAGTTACAGTATTATTTTCCTCAAAACGATCAAAAGAATGACACTTTGATGCTCTGGCACAGTATCTATGAAGAATGTCTTCACAAGTACTTCATAATAAACACACGTTTTGGCAATTAAATAGCTGCTCTCATCTTCAGAAACACTTGTCATTTAAAATCACGTTCGATTCTCTTAAGCAAACTCAGTTCAATTTTAGATGTGTATTAAAATATGGTTTCAGTCACGGAAACCTCTTTAAGCTTGAAATTTGGCCGGTGGTAATCATCAATAGCCATCACACTCATTTGTAACAGAAGGTGTAAATCAATTGGAGGGGAAATGAAATATGAAATGGAGTCCAGAATGTCTGTAGAGGAGGACAGAGTGGGAGGGAGGATCTATTATCAGTGGGGTGACTACCTGGGGGCATGATTGGGCGTGACACCAGGGCTGGTTGGGTTCTCTGGAAATTCCTGGAATAGACATGATGAAAAGAATGATGAGGATGACTGGAATGGAACTAAAATTATAACCATGTAGAGTGTTAATAAAATCTTTTCCTCTGAGCCATTGTTATGGCTAGGCACAGGGGAATGTTGCTGTTGAGGTAAGACTTCAGATGCATGAACAGAATCACATTACACTGGCTCATTGTAGTCCAAACATGGAGCTGCTGCTTGCCATGTTTGTTGAGAGGGAGCAATCGGAATGAGCTGCAGGTGGACAAGGGTGATAGAGAATGTCTTCTTCTGTCTGTGTTTGTTGGCATTCAGTGAAAGGTCAGACATTTGAGGCAAATAAGTTCAAATGCTCCCTGGACGTCTAAGCATTATTAAAAGATGCACAATCGTCTCTGTATCTCATACACTGTGCAAAAGATATGACTTGAACCTCTGTGTATTTTACAAGGTATGCATGTTTGTGTGACTGTTTTATGACACATGGTCCATTAAGAACTGCAACAGTGATAAAACAAAAAGGAGGGGAAAAAAGGAAAGAGAGGCCATTTGACATGCTGAAAGCCAGAATGCTGGGAATATATTCCATGAGTTATATGGATGATCAAATGACATGAACACCAAACAGGGAGGCAAAGATCACCACATTAGATCAAATCAAATTCAATTAGACTAGTTTCAGTTTTAGACTAATGACATCTACTACTGTTTAGAAACTGCCGGGTAAGGTGTGTGGAGTCTAGATATCCTGCGGTTGGGAGCAGAATGCAAAACTACAGTATTGAGCTGGCAACATTAGAGGAGGATTCACTGTGCATCAGATATGACCCATTCGTATGATTAAAGTAAATCCAACCATTTCTACAGGCCATAGTCCTTCTACTCACACTCTATCATACATACTACATCAATTATACACCAAATACTACACCAATCATACGCACTACATACAACACCAATCATACACCATATACTACATCAATCACACACACTGTATACTACATCAATCACACACACTATATACAACATCGTACACCACATACGACGTCAATCATTCACTGTATACTACACTAGTCGTACACCACATACAACATCAATCATTCACCGTATACTACACCAGTCGTACACCACATACAACATCAATCATTCACCGTATACTACACCAGTCGTACACCACATACAACATCAATCATTCACTGTATACTACACCAGTTAAACACCACATACAACATCAATCATTCACTGTATACTACACCAGTCGTACACCACATACAACATCAATCATTCACTGTATACTCCACCAGTCGTACATCACATACGTCAATCATACACCACATACTACACCAGTCGTACACCAGATACAACATCAATCATTCACCGCATACTACACCAGTCGTACACCACATACAACATCAATCATTCACTGTATACTCCACCAGTCGTACATCACATACGTCAATCATACACCACATACTACACCAGTCGTACACCAGATACAACATCAATCATTCACCGCATACTACACCAGTCGTACACCACATACAACATCAATCATTCACTGTATACTCCACCAGTCGTACATCACATACGTCAATCATACACCACATACTACACCAGTCGTACACCAGATACAACATCAATCATTCACCGCATACTACACCAGTCGTACACCACATACAACATCAATCATTCACTGTATACTCCACCAGTCGTACATCACATACGTCAATCATACACCACATACTACACCAGTCGTACACCACATACAACATCAATCATTCACCCCATACTCCAGCAAAAATCGAACATCTTGTAGCACTGTCATAATGTGGCAGCCCGAACTTTGATAACTGCTTTGAGTGATGCCTCTGACAGAGAAAAAACGGAAGAGAAAAAACGGAAGATAAACAATGACTGCATTCTGATCTTTCCACAACGTGCAAACGTTTTGTCAACAGCTCATATTTAATGTGTTGTATCCCGACCATCACATGGCTAAGGGGTTTTTGCGATAGGGGTCTTAAACTCTTATACAGAATAAATCTCTAAATCTCTATACACGTTGGCTGCCATTTCTATTGCTGTCAGGCTTCTCAGATTTAAGGTTTGCATCTGCAATCAATGAGCTGCAATTTAAATCCCTGACGCATTCCACTCCGAGCTTCCCTCATATATTTGATTGTATTGTAGACTGATTTGTGGCAGCAACCTTGTGACGTTGCTGTCAAAAGACAGTGGTTAAGTATTTATGCAGACTCACATATTTATATCTAGCAAGTGCAGTTATGTCTACTTCTGTTTTACAAATGACTTAATATTCAAATCCTACAGCTTATTTCTACATTATAATCAACAACCTCTTCATTTAGGGACGAAGAGTTAGCTCCACAACCAATCTGTATTCTTTTAGAGATACATAGGTCTCAGGTCTCAGGTGCAAAGTCTGTTATCAAAGATATTTGCTACTTGTCTGGCATTCTTTTCAATTCAATTCAATTCAATTCAATTTTATTTATATAGCGCCAGAACAATAAAATTGTCTTTTCAATTATGGTACCCATGTCTGTGAAAATATTTAGATGCATCTTAAATACAGCCATCCACTGTAGGAATATAGATGGTCTTGTTGGACTTCATTGTGTCAAGCAGTGAATGGCCAGTGTAGTAGTTTGTGCGGCCTACAGTCAGAGCTGGAATCTAACATACAGCTGTCTATGATTTTGCCAGTTCTTTGTAATGCCAACAGGACATCACCCAATTCTGTCAATAGCCTTATCCTTGACCGCTGACTGTTTTTGAAATATATGTTGTCTGTGGACAAATATTAATACAAATATTATGTCTGTAATAACTTCCACTTACAACAACACATTCCACTCTTCAAAAATAGCTTGACACAGACTTGGACAAAAGCAAGAACTAAACAAGAACTAAACAGTACATGCCTATTCTGAAACACAAAAACAAAGGGTTGAAAAGCAGGAAATAAGGGTATAGTCAAACAGTTTACCCAGAAAATAAAAAGTAAAATAATAATGTGTGTCTTTTTTTCCAGGGGAGGAATCATAACTCTTTAGGGGGAAAAAACCCAAACAGACTTTTGAACATGAGCCATATTCTCAAGAGACCGAAGCAACCATGCATGCACACGGACCATGCAGTAACACAGACCACCAGCTTGGGGGCACTGACACAGAGTAAAGCAGTCACTGCTTTGACATGCAATACATCACACTCATCAGAAACCAAAGAAATCTCATACCACACAGAGCTTCAATAATGCATGCACGGACAGCCAGGAATATTAGTTACCAAATTGTCGCTCGGACAGCGCTGCGGTCTTTTCTTGCGCATGAAATAACCCAGTACCTTATCCTTAAACACCTACACGAGGAAGGAGATATTTGATTGGTCTGAGTATAATTTTGTAAACGAATACTCAAATCTAAGATCATGATCAGAAAACAACATTACACTGAAAAGTAAGTCCTGACGGAGCAGACATGGACGAGATAATTTCATACCTCGTATAAGTAGTCAAAGATTTCCAATATTGTTAAGACGCTAGCTCCAATGAACAGGCCCATCTGTCCCCCAATGTCTCCTGAAGAACAAAAAGAAAAAGGAAGAGAACATCAAGATCAGGTGGGGTAGAAAGCACAAAATGCACTAAGCTGGAGACAAATGGTCAATATCTTATAAAATCTGTATTGGTGTCACATCCCAATGGTAATGATCTCTTCCGTGCTGTGCTCTGCCTGCCACTTTGGCAATCTACAATGGTGTCTGCCTGTCTGCCTGTCTGCCTGTCTGTGTGTCTACTGCGCTGTCTGCCAGTTTGGCAATCTACAATGAGGTCTGTCTGCCTTCCTGCCTGTCTGATGTGTTGTGTCTGTATCTTTCTTGTATGAATGGTCTGCAGCACATTCTCTGCTGCCGTCTGCCTCTCCTGTCAGTCTGTGTGCATTCTGAGCTAAGCCTGCTTTTTGTTTGTCAGTCTGCAAAGTACTGTCTGTCTGCTTTGATCTTTTCACTGTGTTCTGTTTGTCTGTCTGTGTGCAGGGCGCTGTCAACCTGCTGTAGGGGAGGGAAGCCAGCCGATTAGGTGCACGGCAAGAGGCAAAAGCCATGGAAGGAACATGGCCTCTGCCTTTCGTGCTATGCAGTCTGTCTGTCTGTCTATCTGTCTATCTGTGTGCTCCGTGGTGTTGCTGTCAGTTGCACTGCTTTGCCTTGTGTGCTGTCTGACTACCTACCGTTTCTGTCTGCCTGTGTGCATTTGTCTGTCTACTGATCTGTCTATGCTACTATGTCTGTGTGCCTGTGTGTCTACTGCACTGCAGAGTGGGGTCTGTTGAACACCAGGCGACTCAGCATGTGGAGGTTAGGATGAGGCTCATTAGTGAACCCCAGGGCTCTGCCACACGTCAGAGCCCCCACAGGCTCTCAATGCAGCATTCGCCAAAAGGAATTCACATCAGTAGTTCCCCCTGTTTAAGGGCCATCTATTTCATACAATGGGGAAGCAGCTATCCGCACAGATGCAAAAATAAAATGTAGCCCTAAAGGAGAGGTAAAAAAAACGTGTTACCATTGTCTTGTTGTTAACGATATTGATGAGTTCATTATAACCCAGTCAATATGTGTTTTTAAATCCTTAATCTGTGCTTGTCTGTTTGTGTGAGGTATTGACCAGCCACAGACAGTGCCATAAATGGGAAACAAACTGCCTATCGGAGCATGGGGTCTCTTCTCCTGTACAGGATGGGGATGATGAATGATGGTGAATGTTGCATGCTGGGAGAGAGGCCTCACAGCTTGGCACAGCTTTCTTAAGATGCCTTTATGTGTCTCAGTCCAAATCAGAAGGTACACCTTTGGCATCATTGCAGGTTGCCCTAGCAACAATTCTTTTCAATGTGATTCTGTGGATGGATGATTAGTCTCACCTAGTAATCCGGCGAGCTCGTATGCTTTCTTTTGTTCGATCTTCTCATAGTTCAGAGCCTCAAAGAAGATGTCCATAACCAGTATGTTTTCCCTGACACACACACAATGAGAAACAATATTGTTTAAATCTCCTTTTTTTAATACTCAATGACAATCAAAAAGGGGACTGTTATTTAATAAGAATTTTATAGTAAATGTATGGTACAGTGTGTACTGCCATACACATTCATTTGTATATAAACACACTTACAAGGACAATTATAAAATCATAACATATATTTACACACGTTGGTTTCTTGTACAAATTAAATGGTTGGTTTTCCTGTTCCTCTGTAAGACATGTTAACTGTGAAAATATCCATAAACTC
The DNA here is from genome assembly GCF_900700415.2 of Clupea harengus. NCBI lineage: Eukaryota > Metazoa > Chordata > Actinopteri > Clupeiformes > Clupeidae > Clupea > Clupea harengus. The sequence goes on along the minus strand of NC_045173.1, from coordinate 14,637,549 downwards.
TTGCTCTGCTACTCACCCGATGTACTGTTCGGTTTTGTTGAATTTCTTTGCCAGATACTTGGCTGAGGCCTTGCTGGGGATTTTCACCATGGATAGCTCTTTGCCATACCGGGTCATGTTGCAGGGAGTCTCACACACACAATAGTCATTGTCTTTCTCTACCAGGAAATCTGGAGTAGAGGCAATATTGGTACACTCATGAAAAGACAGACAACTAAGTCAGATCAGCAGGTAAGACAGCACTGTCTGATGAAGGGCATTTACCAGAGGATAATACAGAGAATCTCAAAACAAACTATGGGAGCTGATTTTTCCTTTTTGCAGCTTACTTTCATAATAATCATAAATATATTCATGATGTCTCTACATTATTCAAACGTCTGTGTGTGGTTGCTTGAGAAAGTGCAAAACACACAGTCTAAAATACAAGGCTAGTTTTTAATTTTGGTAAGTGATCTTACCTAAGGCGGGATCAGCACAGTCTTTGTACTGCTCTGGTGTGCAAACAGTGGAAGTTCCTGGTTCACAGAAATAATCCACACTTGATCAGAAAGGCTAATAAAGAGTCAGTTAAAGTTTAGAATAGCTGAGACTTAAGTAGTATGTGCAGCGTTTTTAGTCTTAAATATATTATTACATAGATTATTAAATAGATTATTATTAAATAGATTGTCTGAAAATCTCATTTCTTGTATGCATAGCTCCTAACTGTTCCTAAATTGTGCTTTTAAGCACAGAATATCTGGAGTGTTCCCAGAGCACCTCAGAATCCAAGAAATCCCCAAACTATTCACCGCCTCTGGACAACCAATTATAAAGGGGGAATATGGTCAGTAGTGTGCACTGCTCAAACTACCTGGCATGTGGACCATCCTGCAGTTGCAGTTCTCCAGCAGGTAGCGCGTCTCACAGTCGATGCGACAGGCGGTGATGCTGTACGTGGTGAAGTAGTCAGAGTCGATGGGGGTTGACTTGCAGTCTCCCCAGGGAGGAGGGAGGTACTGGAGCTGAGACACACCACATGGTTTTTGCTCATTACTGGCACAAGGCGGACCGCAAAAAAAATCACCCAAAACCCAGCCAAGCAATAAATAAATAAATATCAGACAAAGAAAAAGGTATACAAAGAATATGGATTGGTAGAGTAACTAAAGGTGGTTCAGGTTGGTCAATGAACTTTTTTAAATAAGTATTTTTTTTGTACTGAGAAAATGCACTAGTTACTGAGAAAGAGGGACAGGCAGAACATGCAGGACATCACTTATGCTGGATCAAACCTGAAGAAAAAGAAGAGACTCATGGGAAATGGAGGCATTAAGAAGATCTAAGCCAGGTCAGGAAGATGTGTTAAAAAGGGAGGAGGGTTTAACTACCAGGCCACTCAGAGGATCAGTGAGTGTGCTACAAATTAAATCAAGTAGGAAGTATGTTACATGATATGTAATATCAAAAATAACTCCTTAAAAAGATAAACTAAGTAGTACTTAGGATTTTATTGGTAGTTGTTCTCAGTGTAACTCCAGGACTGTGGATTTATGTTTATCAGGCAATCAGATAATATAAACTATGTGCTAAGAGTAGATAATAGTTGTCTAAGCTCAATGAAGTAAATTATGACTCTATAGCACTTCTAAATTGTCTGCATGCAATGTACAAACTTTTGCAAAAGCCTTTTAGCTTAAGAATGCTCTTTCAAGACATATACTTAATCTCTTAACAAATGCATTCAACAATAACTCCTCCTTCCCTGCAAAATATCTGTAATGAGTTTGGCAGCTAAAACAGTTTACCAGAACTTGCCCTTCTCTTTACGGACATTTACGGACCAATAACACTACTTCAGCTTCAGTTATTTGGTCTAGCCATCTTACAGAGCAGTCTCAAGCATCTAAACGTCCCCAATTTTGTTTTTGCAAAAGTTGCACAATCTCGACTATGATATTTGCTTACTGAAATAGTTATACTGTTTAGTCACCAAAGGCAATCCAAATAGCACATATATGGATTGGATAATTACAATTATTTTGATGAAAAAGGTTTAGGTACATTTCAGAAAACCTTCTCAAAGGCTTATGTGCATTGTTCTTCTGTTTAGCATCAGCCTTTGACAATCAGCTTTTGATAGCCATGAATGTGAATGATGTGAATTTACATAATTTGCCATTTTTTTTATCTCTAGATGCAAACACTTAGCTTCCATTTACCACAACACATGAGCACAATGCATTATCCCTGACCTGGGCTATAATGTGTTCACAGTGAAACCATTCCAGCCTACAAAACAACCGAAAGAACTGCTCTGTGATGAGTGGTTGTCTCAGTGCAATCTCTCAAAATAGAAATCCATCAGTGGGATTACAGACCTAAAACAAAGACTCTCTGCTGCAGGGAATATATTAACTACTTCAAACTTATACAGAAGACACTGAACAGTTTCTCGACGCCTACATTAATGTATCTTACATTCACTCAAACATGTAACTTTTGGACTGACGGATGACAGCAGCGATGTTGATGACGATAGTTATGGTGACAAGGAGGATGATGATGAGGGTGATGAAGATGACGACTGGCAACAGCAGGTCTACATTACTGAACACTGACCTGTGACCACTGCGAAGTCACAAAGAGGCACGGACAGTGTATTGCATTCAGACTGAGAAGCAGCCAGTGGGGAGGCGCATGCAGCTGACCAGGGGGACCACGTGCGGTACAGTACCCTTTAATAATAATAATAATTATTTATTTTATTTGTAATGCACTCTTCATTCAAAAGAATCTCTTTGCTATTGGCAAGTCTCAAATGTTTGGAAGCCCGGGGACACCCGAAGCCCAGTTCATCGAGAAAAGGGGGCTCGTCCTGCAAGTGAATCTGGACTTTGACTCCGGCCTCATAGGAAGTCTCGTCTGGGAAGGGGAGGGAAAACGTTCACGCTTATACGGTGGAAAAACAAAACCCACCTGAGAGCTTCTGCACTTTGCTTTAATGCCGGCTGGAGGACTAGCCTATAGTGTGTCTCTTCAAATCGCTGCAGCAATTCCTGTACCTCCACAGGGTCTGCAGGTTCAGCTGCCTGATGTGTCATACATCGCCAGAGCTGTTTAATATGCTGCACCGGTTAATAAAGTCGCATGCATATTCTGATTGTGCTGTTACACAAGAGATAGTCTGAAAGCTAAAATCCGTAAAGCTAATATTTGCCTCTGAGCTGTTAAGATAACGCCACATTACTCAGGCTGTAGGATGACAGAAATATCACACATGCTTGAGAGTCCAAAAAAGCTTCACGCACATTAACTCTAAAACGAGGTTTTCATCAGCGACTACAAATGACTTCTCATGGCATTTTGGCTGCCTAATTAAATCCTGACCTGAGCATGCTCTTTGGCTTGCAATAAAGAGGTTGATCGTTATGGAGGTGCCATTGCCATTGCCATATTGTCTTTCTGTTTATTTCCCATCACTGACACAGTTAAGGGATACTCCTCTTGTATCTTATACACAGTAAACTGTGTCATTTGCAATATCTGCAATACCACAGTAGTAAAACAAAGCAAATTGTAGACAATTTACTGTACTGTGATTTAATTCTGTGTAAACACAGTCGGGTGAGGATGCAGTTTTTGTTTAATGCTGGAAATACATGAACTCAGAATAAACTAGACTGTCTAAAAAGCATTCTTTTCAATGTACAGTCCATATTGTTATATCAGTTTCTAATCCATGTTACACCAAAGTACCAGAGATCCATGAGAACCTAAAGAGCTAAAGAGCTTACTCAGCGACAAAGAAGGGTTTCCTCCATAGAAGCACATTTTTTCTCTCCAGCAGTGTAATGGAGGTATCGATCCTTCACTATGGTAGGAGAAGCATTTGACCTTGGGGAGCATGGAATGCTATCGATTTCACTAATTCACAATGGGTTTATTGAAGAGGCAATATACTGTATTTGCTGGTCATTTTGTGATAGATAGAAAATGATTCAAGTACACCAATGGATCCCACTCCTTCCATTTCCTTAATTAGTTAGGGTCTCAAGAAGTCAGCCTGAAAGACCTTTGGTGCGAATGAATGACTCAACCAGTCCCCCTCATCTACAGACAGAATGACAGCAAGAAGAAAACTGAAGTCACTTCATAATTTCTTTAAGAGACAGACTGAATTTGCGCTGTTATTTTTTATGCATTCCCTCCATCTTGAGGAATACAGTCGGAATGGCATGCACAAATCAGCCAATGCAACATATATACAAGATCAATGCAGAATTCCAGTTAGTTGAAGAATCAATGGAGGTGAGACAGGTCTGCATGTACAACAGATTCACATGTATGGTAAACATACCTGGATCCTCACCGTGTTCTTATTTTCCTATTAGCTCATTCCTCTCATCTAAATACACTAGCACATGGCTAAATATATAACTGCATGTTAATACTGTTTGAAACTGCACTGTTGCACATTGAATGGTTGCCATTGCAGATACTTCTTTTCAGATGCTACAACTATTTCTGTATCAACTGAGGATTCAGATTCTTGCAAAAAAAAAGAATACAATTTGAACTAAGAAGTCAAAACCTTAGGATAATATTACGATATTTTTGATGGCATGGGATTTGTAAATGAATATTGAGTGATTAAAGACCTTGGTGAGGTTACATTCATTTTGTAGGGAATTGTAAACATGTTTGGAAAATCTTCCTGATAAAACTCTCAACTATCTAATGACTGGGCACTTTTCTGTTCACACTATAAAAGCCCTTACATGGAGTATGAATTGTACATGGTAATGTTAAAACAACTATTTGATAGCACACACATGGATTGTTTTTCATGGCACACTGTATATATCATAGGCCTTACTGAGAGAAATGGGAAGTTACTTATATTTAGTAATCACATAGTCTATAGTAGACTATGCAACTAGTACATAGTCTCTAATTATCAAGAGTTTGGGTTGTAGCTACAATTTGGACCAGTAGCACATAGTACAGTGCTAGTATTGAACACAGTGGTAGTATTGAAGTGCTGTTTCTTTTGTGATAATTAGTGTGTATCACTAAACCACTGGTGGTTACAATGTTACATAGTTATATCTACTGTTACCTAACATTTTTGTTTTCATCCAGCATCAATTCCCAAAATACCTTTCAACTGAATACTCTGGTTTTCTTCAGGTTTGAAATATGAAGTGGTGAGAAGGGAGAAAAAAGTTGAGTACAGAGACAAGCAGAGCTAGAGGCTGGGGGTGTGGGGGTATGTGCTTTAGGCTGAGCATTAGGTACCAGTTGCTGCTGACATGACACAAAAGTTTGAAAGCCAGGGGGCACACCAAATCCCAGCTGGTCTATGAAGGGCGGCTCATCCTGGTGGTGGATCTGAACCTTGATGCCTGCTTCGTAGGATGTTTCGTCTGTGAATACAGAACGCCAGAGAATTCAAGTCACTTGCACTACAGAAGCCTGTTTTGTTGACTGGAGGCTATGTGTTGGCTTTACGTAACTCATTGCACTAAAACATTTCTTGTGATATTCACACAGTGAAGGTTTATCATATACATCATGGCTACTTGTAATAACTGTTGGGTGTTAATACATCTCACAATATCAAAATGCTTTCAGAGGTCATGTTCACACTTTCTATTTCTGAAAGGCAGCCTCAATATGTAACCTTGATAATAACAATTAAATACAACTAATCTTTGTCTTTTTACAGAAAAACACATAGCGTTGGAGTGGTATGGCTGCTTTACAACTTAACGATGTAAAAAGCTCCAGGCAGCTGTGTCCTCGTGCATACCATTAGGTTAGGAATACTCTTCAATGCCCTTAATTCTAAAAGATTTATAGCATTATTAGATGTTTATATCACATCCACACATAGGTGACCGAATCTGCATTCATAACCCTGCTGAGAAAATGCCATTCAATGAGCAATGGACAAAGCCCAAGGCCATCTGATTAAGACTCCTTCAGCCTTTCCTCAAGGTGCCCTCTGACGAATGAGAATATATTCCCCTGCAGTTTTGCCGTGGCAGGGGTACAATGTGAATTTAAATGTGACAAGAAACTGCTTTTGTTTTTCTTTTGTTTGTTGCTGTTGCTTTTTGAGCTTCTATTTGAGTCAAAGGAAAATAACACAATTAGCTCAGATTAGGTGTTAGCTTTGACATTTTCATAAAAATTTCTATTTGTCTCAGACATATTAAAACATAGTCAAAAACTCAAAACTTAAAACAGGCAACATACTCTATGCTGTGCATATCAAATGTTCCCATATAAATGAGAGATTGTAATAAGGCAATCATCATAGCAATCATTCTCTTTAAAATATGGAAATAGTCTAGGTTACAGTTCACAGCCAAAACAATTTGTGACATAACCTACTAATGTTCTAGCGGTCTTATTTGCATTTTTTTCAAAGCTTACAACATGCTAATTCATTTGCATATTAATTAGCTTTCCTGCTTCAGTGTACATTACAGTTAATCCTGTGATTAATGCATTCATTGTTTATTCAATTAATAATGCAGACATGCAGATACGCAGGACAAACAATCATTTCATAGAGATATTGCTTTTTACCATGATGAATAAATGTTTGCATTGTCAAGCAATATTATCACTTATGTTCGCTTCACTACTACAGCTACCAAGACATTGTAATTTCGACTTATGCTACATGTCAATATCTTTTCCAAAAAAACCTTATAGATATAAATGGATTGTGGTATTGTTTTCTTTAGTAGGGAGTGCACAGTAGGGGTCCACCTCTCATGTGAACAATTGATGGTCCTTGAAAGGTATTGTTCAATTTATCTGTCTTTTTGCTTTTTTTTTAACTGTCACAAACCATTTACATAACTCGTGCTTGATTCGAGAAAACCAAAGCATTCCCTTTCTCTTCCAAAAACTGTCACCATGGAGCTTTAAACAAATCGCCTTCCTTATAATGAGAGGAGAGAGCTGCACTACTTTGCCAGCATGCACAAAAGACTCAGCAATTTTTTTTTTTAGCCCCCCACCCACCCCCTAGTCACTAGTGGCGCGAGGGAGAGAAGCAGAAGCAGAAGTCAAAGTCCTTATAGGCAAGTCTCGCCACTCGGTAGCCATCTTGGCAACACCTCCTGGCAGCTATTTCAGGCAAACAAGATCAGACTCCTATCTAAATGAATGAAAAGAGATCCATAACTCCACATACGATGGTCGAACAGACAGTAACAGTACATGACGTGAATCCATATTTAAACCTGACATAGACAGTGTGAACACTGTGAACAACAGTGGAAATAAACAACATGCAGGGAGGACAAACGTCAGTTATGCGATTGGCTCTTTATAATACAGGGCAGGACTTCCAGTTACAAATCTGCCATGTTTAGTGTTACGGATTTCCTCCTATTTCCCCCATATATTTTCCCATCAGTGGATTTGTCTCCTATACCGTCTCTGCAGAAGGGAAGCCCTCACCTGTTTCACCCCAGACAGGGAGGTACTCATCCTGCTGGATGTCCAGCATGATCTCCAGTCCGTTGCCCGTGCCACCTTTCAGCGTGGTGAGCAGGGGGTTCCCGTCCAAGCCAGAGTTGAACGTGTAGCACTTTCCGTATCTTGTATAAATCTGAAGAGAGAGAGAAGAGACAAAGAAGAAAGGGTGTGTATAAATGACCATGGGAAGCAAAAATGGCATCTGGAGTTTGTTTTTTTCTTCTTCTTTTGCATAATGGCTCTAATCAGTCATTAACTGTATGTAGAGGGCAGTTTTATTGAAGGTGTAAAGCACATCATAGCTTGGAAACCTACTGGGCTGGACAAGCTTTTTGTCACCATTTACAAGCCTAGGGTATAATACAGCATGTGGGACTGTAAAACAGTAGCGCGAATCTGAGAAGCCTCTGCTTGGAATCGATAAGAAGGAAAACAATATAGTCTCTGCCTGGGGCTGCATGACAGTGAATATAATAGATTTTCTTCTCCACAAAAGTGGGCTTCTTTTGGCCCAGTTAACTTAATGTATGCATTACCGGTCAGTATGAATACAAAACCTATTTTTTGTCGTTTGGAAAGGTGATCTGGCATTATCTGCAAAACCAGAAGCTACAGAAGTCTGAGACTAAGTGACTGTAATTAAGGGTATTATAATCCATTCATTCCATTTGTAGGTGATGAACAAAGAAAAGAAAGATGACTATTTGCCATTGTTTCCATTTGGAAAAACTAGCCCCAGTTGTGTGTACTTTCTCCTCTTCATGAGTACCCAATCACTGATGACTACTCGTCACTGTGGATCTACTGCCTGCTCATTAAGTCCCTTTCCTCCAGGGAGAGATCACACTGGGGGTGGTGAACAATCCCTCATGAACATGACGAAGATGATAACTGCCTGGCTTGATGACAACATCGAGCAGGCCACCAGAACAGAGATATGAAGGATTGATCTGCAACGACCCAGCCTTCCCCGATCCATTAAAAGCTCCCTTCACTAGTGACCCTGATCATTAAGAATCTCTAAATATAGGCATAAAGAGTGTTTAATATTAGAGCTCCTGCTAGGGAGGAACGGCACAAAGCTCATTTCCGTGAGGGATATCAGGCAATGATGGCAGCAAAGAGGAAAGGCAAAACTGTGAAAGTCAACATTCTGGAAAGTCTGCAATGTACTTAGAAATCTTTAAGACCAGCTGAGGTATACTGGTGTAATGATCAATATCCTATTTCATATATTCTTCTTTTTATTGCTTATTTTATTATGTTCTACTGACATTTTCTATACCTAAAACAAGAAACTCTAGGAATCTTCCCAACGGAGATCAGACCTGAGATTGGGTTCAAAGTATTTCAATATTTATTAACTGCCTACATGTAGCTCAATATATGCTATTGCGTATGCTAACAGCCTATTATTCCACTGAAACTTTCAAAGAATAAAATCATTTTATGATCATTATTTACTGTGCCTGTTCACTTGTTTCACTGCATTTATGTTTGTTGTTTTTATTAGCAAAACCTGGCTAAGTAATTTGAACACAGCTGTGGTATCTCGTAAAAGTAACAGAATGGATGTACATAATATCAGTGCCATGAAGTGGGAGACGTGAACCAGCCAGTAATCTCTTTAGTCATGTCTTCTAAGTGAAATATATTTAAAATGCCCTGAGTGATGGTATTTGAATGAATCTATAGATATTGTAAACCAAGGTCTTGTGTATTTGGGCCCTACCTTGGGTAAAGGTGTGAAAGGCCATGAGTTATTCTTATTATATCCACAGCATCATTTTAAAGGCTGATGAATATATGGGCTATTACTCTGCATGCAATCAAAAAAGAGAAAACAGTTAGCTTATAATTGTTAGGCTGTTAGGTCCAATTATGTCCTTTGGGAACAAATCTTGACACTAACATGAGCTGGTGGGCTCTGGAGCCAAGCGCTAGATGGTGGCCTCTCACTGACAAACAGTACAAGGCTATCCTCTCTGCCCTGGCTCTAATGAGCTGCTCATAATGTGTGCTTTCCGACAGTTTTAAAGACACTGGACATGTTGAGCCTTCAAACACTCTTTTTTGTTGAATCTCTTTAAGTGCCAGGATTTAAAGGCCCTATAGTCACCCTCTGAAACTGGTAGGGATTTTAAAATGTCTCGCTGTGCACTCTGTGCAGTCTCGAGCCAATTATGCTTGTTCTAAATTCCCTCCTTGCGCTTATAAAAAGATGGAGCAACAAGACAGGAACGCTCATTTAGATGACAATCTCCAAACGAATACACCAGCGATAAAAATCTTGCTCTGTGTCAGCTGGTTTGAATTATCTAGCGCTACACTGGCATGCTAGGTGTGCAAATGATTTGTTGTATGGCTAAATGCCTTATTATTTTTTCATTTGTCTCCAAAGACACTCTGGCCTTGTGTTAGTCAAGCTCTCCTACCCTCTTCAGATTTGTGGTCGTCATACAGGTTTCCCCCTAATTGGATGGTGCAACACCCACACCTACCCAAGAAGGCGAGTGAGGAGGGGCATACGCCGGCTCCATTCATTACCTCTCCATGCTACCAACAACTGGGCATGTGCCCCACATGCCACTCACTCAGAACAGGCCCCCCATTATCTTGATTCTGTCAGCATGTCCACCGGATCCTGATGGACAAAAAGTAATCGAAGCAGCAGACAGCACCAGAGAAGTCTCCCTCCAACCAGACGAATGGTAACTCCATTCCCACTGGCTACTGGCCACCACACTTGGAAGCTCCTGCTGCTCTGTGGAGCTGGTTAACTCATTACCGTTACCTCAGAACCACAGTCTCAGCTGTAGCCACAGCATGTGGGTCTCACTGGACTATTTCACGAGTCCCGTTGCACCACAGATCTAATAAGACCTTAACAGCACTGGAGGGGACGCTACAGAATTTATTGCTTCTGCATTATTTATAACAACAATCTTTCTCCCGATGGTGGCACGGCTTTAATTCCTTTTGAGGGAGTCTCTGCTCTGATGCAATTTAGGTTTACAGTCAGGACGAAATTGGTTGAGGCAATGATTAAACATCACCTTTCAGCAGTTGGGTGATTTTTTTTGTTTCCTTTTTTCCCCTAGAACGTGTGGAATCCAAAGGACCAGGGTCTGATGAAAACACTATGTTATTAGTACTGATTAATGTCCTACCATAAACAGTTAAACAGTCTGAGTAGTCAGAGTAATGAATGCACACACACATACAGGTTTTACTGAGGGTCATATAATTAATTTAACTCTTCAGAGCTTCATTAAGATACATCCCCACATCTTTTTATCACTTAAATGTGAGGTTCTCTGTTTTGAGATCATATTTGGGATATAACAAGACTGTCTGAGTCTGAGTCTGAACTATATTTGAATAGATTATATGAAACAACATCAAAACAGTTCAAACTTGATAGAATCTATGACTCTTCAATATGTGCTCCAATATGTAACATAAGGTTTGTCCCCAGGAAAAGCGTACCTGAAGAAACTGCTGAATAGCATGATAATATTCTTACCCCTGAGGGTACCCATAAACAACATGTCAAGTGCATCTCACTGATACAGGGCTGTGCCTGAGCTCAGTGGGCACATCTAATTAAAACTTGCCCCACTTCCACTAAAATATTCATGGTTCATTGATGAACAACCCGACTGAACCGGCAAAGTGGACTTAAGATGTCTGCCTTAAATAAAAAATTTCTACATTACCGTGAATCTCTCTAACTAACTGAACTGCGGGAGCAGAAAGCCTTCAAGATGCAGTCTGCGATTCTGCAATACACTTTTTGTCAAATTCAGCTAATTGCTCCTCACAAGTCCTCTAGCTCTCTGTTCAGTGTGTGCACCCAAAAAAACAGTGATATCAGTGAACAGTGAACAGTGAACAGTAATATCTCGGACCGAGCTAGAAACAACTCCAACCAATCAACATGTTGCTTTAGGAGCACGGAAGACGTAATTTGATCGGCAGTTGAACTAAAATATCAAGAACCTTTCGCCAGGATCGCACACTGCATCTTTAACCTCTCGCTCTTTACATACGGGGGTGAAGTTCTTGTAGGTGCAGTTCTCGCCCTGGAATTTGCACTCCAGCAGCATGTCCTCCAGCTGGTGGCTGAGGCGGCTGACCATCTCCGTGGTGTTGAAGTGGTGCTGGGGCAGTGGCGGGCTGTAGTCGGAGAAGTCCAGCAGGCGCAAGAGACGCTCGTGATGGCTGCTGAGCCTCAGCATGGCCACGCTCCTGCGGTTAACCGAGTGGTTCTGGTGCATAATGTCCATCCAGTAGCCGCTGTGGTACAGGTCAGCCTGGGTGAGCCCCGACACCCGGAAGAAGTTCTCGTTGCAGAGGGTCACCGCCGGGAAGCTCATGTTGTACGCCCACACCATGTGGAGCTTGGTGACGACCGGGAAGGAGAGCAGGTAGAGGATGCGGTTCCACGACCAGGTGCACAGGAGCCCGATGCACACGAAGATGGAAAGGAGCCACAGGGTGCGACACAGTTTGGACTTGTCCCGTGAAAAGACATATTTCAGCCCGTGCACCTTGGTCCTGGTCAGAAACGCTGCGGTGACATCTTTAAGGGTGCTCTTCAGAGCTGTGTTTCTAGCATGGCGAGAGCCTGTCCCATGATTGGGTAGATCCCTCTCACTTGTTTCTTTTGACACTATGCCAAGTACCATCCTGCTTGTATATCTCCTGATGTGGGCACGTCATACAAAATGCATTTTACAGTAAAGGTGTGGGAGCTCGATTTAAAAAAAATTGTCTCACGAACAAATGCACTACACTGCTGATTCTCTTATATTATTCCATTGAGCTATTCAGTCTCCCGAAATCTCAGACCAGTAAACAATGGCTCCACTTGAGACCCACTACAGGAATTATGCAACCTTAAAAAACAGTCAAGGCATTTTCGATGGATAGGGCTGCTGAATGATTACGCAAAGGTATCAGCAAATCACCATATCCACCAAAGCACACAAATCAATACAAAAAAAAGAATGTTACCAGGCTCACAGTCCAGAGTGACAGATAGATGAATTTAATCTTCAGTGTCGGCACGGTGTCAATCACTATTAGTCCACAGGTTCCAAGTGGCAGTGTGTTAAGCGAGGGAGCCACTTCAGGCAAAGTCCTGGTAATCAACAGACACTTCACTTGTCTTCCCTTTCCTTCTCGTGAGTAAAGCAATGGATCCACGATACCTCCAGCTTTGCCTTTTGTGGAGTGTGCTTCTAAGAGCCCAACCCCTCCCTCTCAGATATTTTTTTTCTCCCTTTTTGTGTCGGTGGGTTTGCTGCAGGCTCACAAAGCTACATTTTCCCTCTGCCAGTCGCTACTAGGTAATGGAGAGGAAGGAGCCTGGCCCTATGGAGAGGGGAGTGAAATATTTTTCTGTCAATGCAAAAATATGAATGGCGTCGCTGGTCAAACACAGCCCAAATAACTCGAAGGAGATCTCCAGTGATGTTTGCTCTGTAATGTAATCCACTGTCACAGGGGGGGAGCCTGCTCATCCATCAGTGTCTCACGGCTCATTGATTGAGAGCTGCAAACTTACTATCTGTCATAATTAACTTAACCACTCTCTAAAGGCCAAAACATATGCTGTGCATGCAAAAAAGGGAGTTTGGATCATAATACACTTTTTGCAGATGCATTGAGGCAAATGACTTGGAGAAATATGAAAGTAAACTTTCTGCTCTTCACCACTGGCCACCTGTTGAGCAAGATCAAACCAAGGGAACACAGCCTAACATAAAACACAGGCAGCATTCTAAAAATGGACATCTTTAGATCCTGAAATACACTTGTGATAGATGAAGCAAAAGCCCGCCGACAGCTTCTTCCTCAGGAGAAGCAGTGGCTGCACTGGACTGTATGTGTTTGAAAAGAACTCACATTACTCTTGTCTACCATCACACATCCTGTAGCACACGGAGACTCACACTCAAATAACCGTCACTGCCATCACCTTGACGTGGGTCTGTGGAAGTGGAACTGACAGAACAACAGAGCCACTTTTCATGTTTTCCGCTCGTTCCATTAGGACAGGAGTCCGAGATGCCTCCGCAGGACCTGTTCCAGCCCCTGCAGCTAATGAACGATGTGCTTAGCCTGGGGCACCTGTAGATGGTACGACCCTCTGCTGTTTACAAATGACCTACTTCTTACTGAACAACACAAAAACACGTGAACTGAATATTAAATATCGAACCATCTGCAGAGCAGCACAAATCTCTCCCTCCATCTGAAGGACAATGAATATGCCTTACAAACATACGGTGAAGTGTACAAAATCTTAGCACACATTCTTTCCCACCCCGAACGCATGCAAATTGAATAAGTACCCTGCGCACAGAATATGCCCTTAAGAACTTCAGGAATTCCTCTGAATCCATGTCACTGAAAAGTGTAAGTGAATGTCCCACCATAGACTACATTACCCACAATTCTCTTATCACTTTGACTTTCTTATCTACATTTCATTGACTCCATATTGGTCACCGCAAGGTGATAAATAAGGTGACGCATTTTTTCCTTTAAAACCACGAAAACCCCACATATCTGTCTTTCTGGCGGTGGGTTTACAACATTAAACACCATTCATTTAAGAGATACCCTCTCTGCAGAAGAAGAACAAAGGACCACGCAACAACGAACCATATTGAACTTTTGGCCGAAGTTACGAAAATACTTTGACTCGTTTAGTTGCAGCCTAAGATATACCGGTAAAATTATACTGCAGCCCAGCAGTGTTCTGAGTAAGATAAGGCGACCGGCTTCCCTTATTAGTTTCTCCACGTCGACGAACAGAACTTCTACCTCCTTCAATACCGTCTGATGCCCACCGAGGCCTGCACGAGTTTTCAGCTGACGAGCTAAGGAAGGACACGGGCATCTTCCCCCGAACCAGCGTCCCGCGCTGTTCAGTTGGAATTCCGTAATACACCGTTTAACACTGAGCAAGAGCGTTAATCAAGTAAGGCTGACATCTGGGCAGAGATTAGTCTTATATGTGTGTTAATATCTGTGTGAAAGTATCCTTGTTTTATTTCATTTATGATTTAAATGCGCACTTTGTAATTCACAGTTTGCACGGTTTGTAACCGTGACATTATCTTGCTTTCTTTTACTTTGCTATTTTGTTAGAACGTGCATGCACCATCTCTCTCTCTAACTCCCTCAATCACCATCTGAACATATACACGTACACATCGCGATTTTAAGTGCAGCTTATATATTTTGTATTGCGTTAAAGGCCTATAGCCTGGATTCTACCCTCGAGATAAGAATCCATTGTCTACTCATTGCATTTGTGCCCATCCTCCAACTTAAATTGGCGCCTAAACCAGGCAAAGCTGGCCTCGGATCTGCACTCGCATCCGCTCACCATCCCCAATCTAGGTGATGCCCGGCGCACTATATTCATTCACGCATATACTATCTATCGCCTGTGCGCTTGCGCATAGCCTCTCCCTCTTTCTCCAGTTAGCGCGTAACCGCGCATACCTGCACACGCACGCACACACACACACCCACACACACACAGAGACGAGGAGGATCTTATGCCCCCTCCTCTGTATTCCCAACTCCACTTTGTGCTTTGTTTCATTGTTATACTCAGTTGTTTATACGATTAGTATTAGCCATTAATTACTGTTTGTTACCTTTAATAAATTGTTTATTTAGACTTAAACAATTGTCTTGTCTGTTGTTGTTCCAATATTCCACTGAAAGCCATTTTCCGCCAATCAAGTACTTCAAATGCCTTCACTTCTCTGGTTGTTTCATGAAGTGTTATAGACTTAGTAGTGATATTGTAGTACGATAGTATTGTGATACCATACTTAGACTGTAGCATAGTGGTACAACTAGAGCTTTTCATTGTTTTAGTAATTTAATTATAAAATATTAAATACTAAATTTAATGATTATTACATTTTATGAGACTGATTTAATTAAACTAATGTAGCAACCCCGGTTTCACCTACAAAAGTGACAAATTTCTTCCATCTGTTCTGTAATTAACACTGTACGGCATGCACGTAGAGCCTGATTTCATTGCCCCGTGTTACCATGGGTGAGCTGATTTCCCATAGTCTTTGTCATGCAAATCGTCCCCGAGGACTTAAAAGGATAAATATTGTAAATGAAAATAAGACTGGTGGTCTGAGAAAACAAGTACCGACACCATAAAATGGTCTATAATCTGAGACATCTCCTTCATCTCTACTTTCAATTACAGTGGCTCTCACACTTCACTGGACCACTCTAATGAAAGGATCTGTTCATGAATTGCTTGGAGTCACATGAGTTTTTTAATTACCTTCTCTAGTCACTCTCCTCATCTTTCAAAGACAAGTACAGCGAAGCACACATTCATATAGTCCTAACTTCAATCAGTCAAACTTCAGTATGTTTCCTAATTAACACACCAACAGTATATCCACAGGGTTTATTTAAGGAATGTTATTTTCTTCACTAAGAAATTAAATTATTTAAATGAGTACACATTTCAGCAATAACATGTATTTTATATCCAGGTCTCCAGTGCAGGGTCTTCTACAAATGAGAGGAAAAATCATTACTTCAACTGTCTAAGCTGTCCTTTTCCAATCAGAGATAATGATGACAACCCCTTTGACTGATTCTTCGGCTCTATGTTGTTAAGAGCCTGTCTCCGTTAAGACATAGCAGACAAGGCAATGATCAGTGGGGATCTATGCAGACCGGAGTGCTTTATATTGATTGGAGGAGGTTTAAAATCTAATGGCCTTGTTGGGATTTCAAATAACGGTCACATCACCATGAACAGTCTATTTTGCATTTTGTATGCAGAGTATATTACTGCCAGAAATTACACATTTCCATGTCATTTTTTAATCTGTTGCATTTAAAAAAAAACCCAGACTACTGTTTAATAGGTATAAGCAGGCAAAGGAAGATAAACACATAAAACAGCAAAGGCTTACAGTGCTGTAGTTATTAAATTCTGTTTGTTGTCACTGGGTTAGGGGTAATGCTGATAGGCATAGATGAACACAACACTGAGACTGACTGGATCATAATATCAATGTCAAATCTCGAAGTAAAAAGTGAGCTTCAGAAGACCGTGTTTGGCAGTGGCATGTTAAAGGAAAGTCACCAAACACTACAGGGACATTTTTTCTCCCTCAGGACAGGCTGCCATGGACTCTCTCAGGTTTAAAACAAACGTAGTGGACCCCAGTCAACCCTGAGGATACACTTACGGGTGAAGTGTACCATAGAAAAGAATGGCATCCATTTTGGTGATCCAGAATCAGACCTGTCATTCAAATTGGTTTGTCGCGTCAGAGAATAACTAACAAAAATGGCAAGGATACTCTGGCCAGTAATTCTCTCTCTCTCTCTCTCTCTCTCTCTCTCTCTCTCTCTCTCTCTCTCTCTCCGTGTATTTCTTATCATTCTGACCTTGCTTTGTCAGTTATTATGAATAAATGAATGAATGCAATAGAACTGGCAGAATTTACATCTAGCACATCTTTGTGAATGTCATACTCTATACAACAAAATCCAACTGACATCTCAACCATTTAGTACCATGTGAAAGTGCAATGTTAACATAAACTAACAAAAACCTATCCATCGCAATGATTTCTCAGTGGAGAAATTGTAGACTCACACCTTGCGAAAATGAGCAAGTGAGAATAAGGCTGTCAGGCCTAAGCTAACCATCATCAGGGATGCAAAAAGCCTTCACCACAGCAGTCTTGTTTCCAAGCTCTTCGACACCAGAGACACCAATCATTTGTATTGAACCTGTACACTCACCTTCTCTACCAGCCACTGACTGAGCCCCACATATTTGCCTATTAGGGATGCAATGGTACACGGTATATTGCCAAACCGTTTGGTCTTCCCCCTACGGTTCAATACGCACATGTGAACCGTGGTATTATGGTATGCCTGTCATTTTCCTATAATTTTCAAAACTTGCTTACTAGGTTACTGACTACACGCATGTTGTACATTCAGATCAGTGCTCTGTATGCAAATAGGAGTTGGCAAAGAGAGGGGGAAATAAAAACAATGCTCCGAATTGACAATGGTGAACACTAGCTAGACAGAGAGAAGCAAATTTGGGGAGGCACCGCGCCTTTCAAAGCCACTGTGTGGGAACATTTTGGATTTAGCGTTCAATACGATGACGAGGATAAGAAGACTGTAAACAAAAAAAGTACATTCTACAGGCATTGTTGGCTACTTGGAGTGGAAACAGTTCTAACATGATGTATCATTTACGTTGCCATCACTCGGCCCTATCCCAGGTGGAGCAGGGAGAGTCCACTCGTCAGCGGAAACACAACTATCTCACGCTGTTGCCTTCCAACAACAATTTGAGACAGATAAAAGAAGACAAAGAAACTAGAAGGGGCACTCAGAGAACGCAGACCTCGGAGAGTACAGACCGAGGCTGCTCCAAAAGGTAATGGGTTATTCCGTGGCCCATGCTACACCTTTCATGGACATCGAGCCAGTAGTTTTTGCGAAATCCTGTTTACAGACAGAAAAACTAACAAACAAACTGCACTGAAAACCTTGGTAGAGGTAATAACGAAAGCAGTGGGATTATTTTAGCCAAAGATTTGTAGCCCTATTCGGTGGTTACTGAGGCAGGATTTTGTCACCTGGTGGAAAAATTATTCGGGTTACAATGTCCCCTCCCACACACATTTCAGCAGTAAAGCTCTTTGAAACATCACAGAGAGAATTTGAAAACAAATATCTGAAAAGAAAGTTGTATTTGTCCAAGGGCAAAATAAATAGTTTATTGTTTCATTTTTTTTCTCTTAAATATAAAGATACTGAAATCGTACCATTACCAAAGAAATCTGATACATACCGAATCGTGGGCCCACTATACCGTTGCATCCCTAATGCCTATGCAATTTTTTTTAAGCTGACACATTCATTGCATGAATTGAAAAACCATAATAAAGCCGATTTCCATAATGGTTGTAGGTTAACAGAGGGTTAGTAAGAGTAGTGCTCCTGATGGAAACTTTGGTACCAGTCTCATGTGACAGTGCCAAAAACCAAAGCATTTTGTTTAAAAGAAAATCCACTTTTATGTAGTCTGCATCCACAAGTCTATTACTTTCCTACTGTTGGAGGCTTAAGTTTCTCATAGCCTCTGGGTGTGAGAATTGTATCTGTGTTATGAGTGACTCACTGATTTGAAGCAGTACATTAAAATGGATTGTTATGAGCAACATTAAAATACCCCAGAGACAAGAGCCTGTGTATGACTGTTACTGGCTGAGGTGATGTACCTGAGGATGGAGGTGGGTATATTATACAACTGAAGCCATCATTACATACATAAACTGAAATAGAAGGATGCAAATAAGGACCAATGCAAAACTAATGTTCTGACACATTTGACATCCTCAGAATAATACCCAAAATGCAATTCTGAGAACACTTCTGAAGCACTTTTCAGTTTTCACATGAAAAAAACAGGCACATCAGTTAAAATGGCTTCTGCCATGTGTCACATTGGCTCTAAATTTCACAGTAGAAATTAAGGCTGTGGAAATGAAGGCAGTAGCAAACCTCAGCCACTGTGGATGAAGAAGAATTTGAAATAGACAATCACTCAGCAAACTGACATTTGCAATCCCTAGCTGTGAGAAAACAAAAAAATTACATGCGTACAAAGAAATTACATGCACAGTGAAAATAGACATCAAATAAACACAAAACACAAAGACCAGGATAGAGTGCATAAAAAAAAACAGGGATAGAGTTCATAAAGACCCAAGACAAAAACTAAAATAAATAAAATGCATAACATAAGATAGAAAATAAAACAGAGATATAGTCTATCCAACCCCTTAACGTCACGCCATATAACGATGAAGATCAAAGTAAAACATACCAAATAAAAAACAAATTAAAATAAAAACAAAATGATTCATATAATGATGAACCTGCATCCACTGGCTTAAGCATCCACACTAATATCAATTATCCCTTCAGAACAGTATAGGATGTAATTAATGTATCACTAAGGGTATAAAATGCATATAGTTATGTAATGTGATGATGTACTCTAATGGGGTACAGATATATGGGAATAAAAACACATGTAAATGCCCTGTGCATGTTTTTCCTTGAAGCTGTAGAGCAAACCCACATGGATCCACAAACATCAGCACCACGTTGTCACGCCTGATCCAGACAGCCTAAAAAATGAGCATTCAGCACCACGGACAGCGCCCACAGTATTCTGGCCATGTTGGGGTGCACGTGAGGAAGAGGCAGTGCCAATCCCTGTCCCACCATACCAATGAGATTAGAGACGGCAGCTGGGCCTAATTAGCGCTCATTAGCAGAGGATAAAAGGTGTCTCAGTCGGCAGTCCCTTCGTCAAGGTGGAGGCTCTCATCAGGGAGCAGTCAAGCTCTTTCAATTCATTTCTCCCCCACTAACTCTCTCACTATAAAAATCCCCATACCTCACTGTATATTCGTCTTCTCGAATCTCGTTTTACAGGAAAACTATTTCTCTGTACTACCTTTTTCCATGCTCTTAACAAAATAGTCTATCTGTGTATGTACAGGTTGTAAAACCTGCAGCTTCACATAACCTATATCAATCTAATTCCCCAAAAGTCTATGTAACATTTTCCAAATGCACATCTATCTAAAGTAGGTGCCAGAGGTGAAAGATTTGTTTTAGGCATTTAACATGATCAAATAAATGAATGTTTTAATACTATTTTGGATTATGCATGACTGTCCCTAAATATAGAACACCTCCTTTTTAAATCAAATGTCAGGAGGCATTCTTTTCTTCTCCCTTCATAAACATTCCTGGTACATACCAGGGAAGAGAACACAAGGAATACTAAAATGTTGGGTTGAAGGCCTCATTAAGAAACTGCACTTGGAGGGAATTGTAATAGCCTTATTTGAGTATCGAATTCCATACCACTCCTTTAACACTGTGACCATGTTAGCCATGCATATAAAGTAGGCCTTGTGTATCTATTGTCTTACTCACCTCTCACTCCTTTCCTACATCTGCAGTCATACATACCAAGTTTCACCTGACAAATCACAGGGCGTTGTGGTTTTTAATCCACGGAATGCTTGTTCTGATAATTTGCATGCAGTACATCCACAGTATACTTTGGGTCAAATTTCAGAGGGCACAGCGCAAATGGCAACTCTATGACACCACAAATGAGGAGGTTAAAGCAGCAAATGGCACTTGCTAATCATATTACTCATCATGCAGTAAATGCATGGGACCACATAGTCCCCAAATATTGACACAAAACGGAAAGATACACTTATTGAGCCAAGATATTGTCACTTAGGCATCAGGACATGCTTAAGATTACTGATGTCAGTGGTGATAACGAAATGAGAATAACTCAAATGTTCCATTAAGGTGGTTTTATAACCATTAATGGTGTCAAGGGGAGCTGTCCAAATAACATTTGGTTTAAATGGCAAGGAAGTGCCATCACAGATATTTGTCAAATCAAAGTAGCTGTTCATTCAAAATACATCAGTGCACTACCAGCACTACTGTTAATACTGGTAATATGTTTTCAGGTAATATTTTCCCACAGTGCACCATCAATTCACCACAGTGGAGTAAACAAACTCTTATGTGTCACTGGAATGTCAACCCCTGCAGTCCCCCTGGACTTTGGTGAGATGTGCTTTCAGGGCCTCCTCCTATTTTTAGTTTAACTGTTTTTTGCACAATTGTCCTATTAAACCATATTTTATGAGGGAAAGATGTGTAACTTGTCATTTCTCACACAGATACCTCACTGAAGCTACACCTCACGCCTTGTGCGGCGCTTCGATTCATTTCACACATATTTTTGGGAGCAAGCGCAGCATGTTTACACCTAATAGAAGGTGCAAAAGCCATCTGGCCCTTGAAGTCACACCCCGGGGGTTCTCCACTACAATCACTCCACAACACACCGTGCGTTATTACAGCGGGAAACAGGAAACAGTCTGAGACCCAAACGTGTGACTTTCCCACAATCAGAATCATTCACAAAGCCAGTCAAAAACAGAGAGAAACTAAATGATGTTTTCTCAGACACAGGTCTCACCACACTCAGCAGCTAATAATAGCTGCCCAATTACTGTTTTTTCATGGCTTGCACTGTTATCTTTAGTCTTTCATTATCTTTGTGCGGTTTCCCATGATTGTATGAGGGGGAAAAAAGCACCTCCCATCTTGTTAAAACAGAAAATGTCTGGTGCATTCTACAGTCGATAAGATCTTAATGTTAGTTTTAATCATGAAAATCTTTCCTCTCTGCCATGTTTTCAGGTTAATATGAAGTTCTCCTGCTTGTGGTCAGGATCTGACTCCCTCTCTGATTCTCTCTGCGTACTGCTGAGAACACTGACAACCAACTAATACCAAACTTATTTTCTGTTCATACCTCACTACAGTTTTTCCTGTAGTTTTTGGTTATATAGTACAAATACTTTAACTAAACTGCTGCGGGCCAGAGTCTGCAGGATGAGTTATTGATAAATAAGACAAAAGGAAATAGATAAATATGCTATAGATAGACTCATGCAGTGCCAATACTGTCCTTCAGCAAGCTGACTATGCTTCTGTGATGCTCTAGAAAATGTTGTCGCATTTTCAGGTTCAGTTACCACTGAATAAAGAATACAGACCCACTGACGCATCAGAGATGTATTATTCATTTTACTTTTCACATGTTAACTAATTCAAGGTATTTCAACCCTATCCTGTAATCTAGCACTGAACAGACTGGATTCTAGGAGCTGATTTTGCAGAGCTGTGAAAATGACTGGCTTAATATGCCATTTATATTGCCATTGTTTTTTATGGCATTGGTCGATTTCAGCTTAAATTATTAAAACACAGTCACGGAGGCTCAGTTCAGCCAGCTATTTAAGGCCATTGAATGGTTTATATTAACATTTATCACAGTGGATCTGGCTGTCAGGCCCCCTGGTGGCCATCCAAAGGACTGACAGTAGCAGAGGGAAAGTGGATTAGAACAGCAACTCATTAGCAAGAATCCCACTGGTAATTCTGGACCAAAAAAGGGCTGCATTCACACAAAACCCAATCTAATTTCGGGGCCTGTTGAATAGCTGGGAATTGTAATTAAAAATGCAATTTGCGTGATAAGGAAGAGAATCATGAGCTTGAAATAACCCCACTTATCTGACTGTTTGTATGCAAAAGCTTGATTTAGGCCATTCCCATTCCTAAATCGATTTTATTCAATTTTTTTAGCCTGGGTATTTTCAATTCGCAACATTTTTTTAATTTACAGTGAAACAGTACAAAAACTCAGTATTCCATATGGACTCATTCTTGAGACATTAGAGTGGCCTTCTGAAATTCCCCCAAACAACTTAAGTCCTCAGAGCCCCATTCAAATGCTATGATCCCACTGGCTGGGCAAATGAAAGGTGAAGGCCATTCTCTTCTCAGGGTGCTATTACATTTCTGGATCAGGAAAGCAATGAGACTGGGAGTAGGGGGGGCTATGTATTCCTTTTTGCCCTCTCATTATCTCTCTGCTACTCACTCTCTCCCTCTCTGAGACACACACACACACAGAAGTAGCAAATTCCTTTGAGACCCTTTTGTCCTATTGTAACACCTGAAAATCCGTGTAATGAGCATGCTGGGGTAGGTCGTATCTGATGTGGACATAAGGTATACATTGTTTCTCCCTCTTGATAACATGGCAGCCAACTCCCCCATTGCCTTCCTTTGTGCAGGGTGACATCTTGTGGACTACTTACTGAGGTGAGAGGGGTGGAGCATCCAAAAATACAATGCAATAAAACAAAGGGAGGTTCTCCGAATAACTCATTACTGAATTAGAAATGTAATGATATCAATGCACCCTCACTTAAATCAATGAAGAAAAACTCAATTAAAAATGAACAGCGACTGCATTTGATTATGCTTAAATAAAAGAGGTTCTGATTGAATTGATTTTGATCCAATTCTAATTTAAGTGCCCTGTGGTATAAAATCCTTGCCGTATACAACTGCCTTTACTTCTTCAGAAGATTATTATCCTGGTCGACAGCTGTGAATGTTATGGGTTGTTGTACTCCCAGGGATGCAGAGCTCCCTAGGCAGCGCTGTGTGCTCACACATATTAGAGGGGCAACATCAGTGCAGCAAATGATTGTGAAATCTCCCTTCCTCTCCCACCCTTTCATCTGTAACGTAGGGGGAAACTGCTGCACTCCCTTCAGAGCAGCTCTGTGTCTGTCGGCCTGGGCTGCTGTCGTGACCGAGGAGCTGAGGCGTGGGGAGACGGCCTCAATCAAACGAAGCCGGCCATCTCAGGCCCACCGCTCGCTTGTCGTCTCGCTGTATTCCCCATCTCAGGCCCACCGCTCGCTTGCTGTCTCGCTGTATTCCCCAGGCGGTCTGGCTGCTGGGAGCACCTCTCTCACGTCCCAGCCATCTGTATCGGTAAATAACAGCTGCTGGGCTCCTCGTCTGCACCCGCGCTCCGCCGGGTCCCCGAGAGCCGGGGCAGGCCGCGTAATCCACGAAGGGATAAAACCCAGAACAGCTGTGTCACTCACGGCCTGGCCGGTGTGGCCTGCGGGCGCACTTTGATAGACCGTGTTTTCTTTTTTTGCTTTTCCTCTCTCTCTTTTCTTATACCTTCATACCTTGTGCTGCTCTTCCTCCTGTAACCCTCTGTAACACCTTGTCTTAATGTGTTTTTTTTTCCCCAGCTTGAATCTAAAACATTGTGTAAAACATTCTGAAAGTGTCTGGCATAGAACTGCATCTCTGATTTTTCTTCACAGTCCCTTCAATACTAATGACTTCAAGACTGCTAGTTTTTCAGTATTCAAGGTATCACCAGTATATGTACAAGTGTACAGGTTACATGCCAGTGAAGTAATGACCATGTTATCCATAAATCATAGGATTTCTTTTTTCTGATAGGTAGCTCTTGCAACAACATTCTCCCATCAATAATCCAGACCACGGGCATCCTTTGATCCGTGCCTTGCTGTTTGGGGGGTCTCAATTTACTTCAGAGTGGACACACAATCCAACCCTGATGCTAGAGATGCCTTCATCTAGGCAGACGGGACCGAATATAGATCCCCGAGTGCTTCGAGGAAACCAAAGCTAATCCCTGACACAGGTAACTCTAGACAAAAGGTCAAGCAAAAACTCAAAGAAAAAGGAAGCATTGGTAAGTAATGAGTAGGAAGCCTCAAACAGCACTGAAGCGAAAACAAAAAAATCACTAACGTTTACATTTTTCATCAATTCATATTTTTTCTTTACGGTAGCCCTCACCCATTGTTGATTTTATGTTTCTATGCAGAAAGCAGCATTTTCATAAAATTCACCATTTATACACTACCATTTATATTTATATCCCTTTCTCTCCCCAAGGTTGGGAAACATGTTATCTTTTCTAATAGCACACTCAGCATACTTCACTAGGAAATCCAAGCGAGCTACGCAAAAGCCAGATGACTTCAGTTTAGATTGTACACCTGCGGATCCCACAGTGTCCCTGTATCCCAATTTATTATGGCTCCATGGGGCGTGAAAAATGTCACTTAAGTCCTGTTGAAACTCTTGGAGAAAAGGCAGGTTAATAGAGGACAACTGTCAGGTAAATGCAGTGACATCAACTCCCCCCCCCCCCCCCCCCGGCTGGTGACAGTAACATGGTGATAGATAAGCATCATATTCAGTGAACACTCTCCATGTAGCCTCTGACAAGAGATTTATTAAAATAGCACCTTCCTGTCTCTGATACAGAATGAAGCTCTAATGCGCCAATTAATCAACTTCTATGTCACATGGCTGCTAACGTGTCTGCTCCACTCCACTCAGTCCCATTCGGTGGTTGTCTGCAAGCAAATTTAGACTTAATACTTTCATTATGGAAGAAAGCATTTTAATTGAATTAAAACACTTAACTGATGAAAGGATGTGGTGCATTGGACATAAATTGCAAACACGGTGAGATATGACTCGCTATGAAATTGTTATGGTTGATTTAGGATATGTAGCCATCTCACACACTGGATATATCACTTACCCCAGAAGAGTCTGATAAAACCCGTCATAAAACCCTCAGAGCAAAGCTCTGTCCAAACATTATCCCTTAAGAACACATACCAAGACCACTGGGTTCACACTGAATCAACCTGCTATGCCAGCAGTAAATCGATAAAGCCAAAGCTGACAGGGGATGTTTGTTAACGCATGCTCACGCACGCTGAATGCACGCCGAACGCATGCCGAACGCATGCCGAACGCATGCCGAACGTACGGCGAACGCACGGCGAACGCACGCACAAACACACACATGGGTGGGATGGGGATGACCCAGAGGGTCAGGTGAGTACCATACATGTTAAAAGGTTGACAAAGGTCTTTGGGTTTTATTTTACAAAGCGAGACCCTTCTATAAAAAAATTAAAGAGAAAAAGCTACACATCGGGAAAAAATGTACCCAACTTCTACTAAATGTCTCCCTTCACACACACACACAAGCACGCACGCGCACACACACACACACACACACACACACACACACACACACACACACACACACAAAAACATCATAAAATGATTTCAAACAATAAATGTTGTCATGACAGCAGAACGCAAGATTTTGACCACCAGCTAAGGTTTAGTGACCATTTCTCTTTCATCTCCTGCACCCTGTTCTTATCAGAATGATTCTTACTCTTTGATGTACCTGAGTCCTGGAGAAACATCACTGGGAAGGATATGGTCCTCTCCCATACATGATGCAAACATTGAGCTGCGTCAGGATACTGAGCACTGATTAGACAGGGACCATTGACTACAATCCCAATTTGGTTGCCTAAACGTCCTAAAAATGCTTCTTTCCTTTCCTTTTTCTTATTCCTCTTTTCACACCTCAGCCTTTCCCCAACCGATGTGGCAATGCTCCATGGAAAATGTGAGAAGCTGTTGGCAGTGGTGTTTGTTTTATAGCTCTATACAGGTGTCAGTAATTATCTCACTTTTTAAGGTTCCTTTAGGTGCATAGCCATCTGTGGTGCACACCACTAACCAAGCCTGTAGTTTCTTCCCATGCTTCCACCTGCCCATAAGACGACTGAATCCTAGTTCATATCTGCTATCCCACTGTCCCACATCATCTCCGCATCACCTAGACAGACTCATTAAAGCAAGCATCTGCTCATATCCAAATGCTGCAGCCTGCATGCATGGTCTCTCTTTCTCTCCCTCCCTCTCTGTCTCTTGCTCTCTCCCTCTCTCACTCCATATCAACAACACTATCCATTCATGGCAGGGTGCCCATATCACCTTAGATCAAATCAGAACAGCCCATTAAAACAGTAAAGCAACAAATCATGGCAAACAAGAATGCACAAGTTGATCTGGCTACCACTGTTATTTACTGATACTGATGAAGAGAATGAAACAGCTAAAATGACAGCAGACATACATTACAACAGACAACAGACAACAGACATACATTATCTCAAAAGTAAAGGTTACAAAGGTTATTTACAAGATATTTCAAATATATCATCAACAACACTGACCAATTCCCCTATTCCTCTTAGTGATCAACCTTTGATCATGCCAAAGTCACTATTTCTTCATTGGTATAAACCCTGCTCAGTGCTACTCCATTCTGTCAGTGGAGATATCTCGAGGATTTAAATGCAGGCATGGCAAAGCCTCATGCATTTTTAAACAGGTTTCTCTATACTTAGGCCACCAGTGGGTCTCAAATTCCCAGCATTCAGCTGAAAATCCCCCAGTTTTGTCCCAAGGACATGGCAAGCACTGGATACAACCCAACCAACCTATGCCAGGCCCAAACATTGAGACTAGTAAGTACTAGCGAGCTACAGTAACTACCTAAAAGGCATGGAAAACCTTCAACAGCTCAGCTGGCACTGACAAAAGCTTGTGAAAAAGCTAGCTTGTGTCTTTTGGTGATTTAGTTGGTGCTGTAAAAGCTTTTTTCCCATTTGTTCATGGGGTGTTTCAGTCGGGACCACAGAACTGGGCAATGGCAAATGGCAGAATGGCAAAACAGGGCAGTGTCAGACTTCTCCTTCATGATACACAGATCAGCTTCACATAGAGGAGCTTGTTTCAGCCAAGTGTAGTCCTGTTCACTTATAAATCTCTTTCACAATGCCCCTCCCTCCAAAGTAAATAAAAACAACTGATGGGGTTATTCGGTGTAAAACTGGCAAAGTTACGCCACATTCTGAAATAAAACCCTTTTATAATTAACAGCATGACAGTATATCTTGAAGGTGTGATCGTTTCTTCCTGAGGTAGAAAGAAATAAGATGAGATGAGGCTTGGATTATTTTGTTTGCAAAACTCTGCTTCCATCTCCCATTCTGTGCATTTTAAACCTTAACAAAGAGGAATATTAATTCTACATCAGTGGAGCAGCATCGACACATCCTCCACTCACAGAGTCCTGAGCGATAAACCGACGGTGGTTCTAGGCTTTCATTTCTCAAATCAATGGCCCATTTCATTGAAACACAATCCTTCCTCTGCACTTGCTGCTAGAGGTGAATAGTTCCCTGTGGTGTCTGCTGACAGACAGTGATCTATCACAAACAAGGGGGGCTTGAGATAAAAAATATGAACTCTCATCACCACATCCCCATCCAACTCCATCCATCTCCCCAAACCTCAGATTTAATTGGCAATATTAATTATGTGTATATAATTAGTGATATAATTATATATAATACTATGTAATACATACATTTTATATTTATAGTATTTACAGCACGTTTTAATTATTAATCATTTTGTTTTTAGATGGATACATTCGTTGCATTTAAAATGCTAGACAGCTGTGGGAAAAAATCCCTGACAAATCCCTGACAATACTAAAATGGATCCCTTTGAGGTCACTGAACATTTAATATGTCTGGGATGACGAAGACGCTGGAACTGAACACAGCATATGTTTGCTTCATAATGTATGATGTTCAGTGTCAGCTGCAATTGAGCAGAGCCAGATGGTACCTGTGACTCCACAGTTTGAAGTACTTCCCTTTTTCAAAACAACGCAATTACTTCTGGGGCTCGGTGAAAAAGATGTGCACTTGAAAGTTGGAAATGATGCCTTAGCAATGCGATTTTGTGGACCTGCAAACATTCTTGAGTGGCTCAGGAGTGGAGCGATCGCTCTGCTGAGGTAACAGAGAGGAGAGCATAATCTGTGCCGTGCTCGTAGAGAAAGGTTCAAATCAGCCCTCAAGTGCTCCTTAAAAGACTGTCTGCATGCTAACTGGCTAACATCAGTCCTCATGCGCTGGTAGAGCATGTAATGCCGCCGCACCACTTGGCAAAGAGCAAACTCCTCAAGTGCCGCACTGGGCAAATCTGAACATCCATCTGTACCCACATACACACACACACACACACACACACACACACACACACACACACACACACACACACACACTCACTGCTGGGGTGTAAAGCATCCAGTGAAAAGTATATTAATTCTAAAATTAAGTAAAATATAACACTTCAGAGTCATCAAGTGTGTAAATACACTTAGACTGGAAATTACTACATGACTATTATGATAGGTTTGCTTATGTACTTGTGCATTCTGATTTTTTAATTCATTAAGTAGATGGACACAAAATCTCAAACTAAGTACTTTCCCAAGGTCAGGGTCAGAAACACAATGGAACAATGCCCACGATGCGTAACCTCTAATAGCAAGGCACTCCCAGTACTGGTGGCCCAAGATGGCCATTTTACATGAAGGAAAGAACAAATACATGAATAAATTGCTTCAAACTCCAAAAACTAACTAACCAAGCAGTAAATAGTAAAGGCAACATGCTTTTTCTTTTCAGCCTCTGGGGATAATTAGGTCAAAAGACCTGTTCGGATTATTTGCTTAAATACAACATTTAGAGACAGAATGACACAGCTGACAAGGGGTATTAAACAGACACATTTAGTATTACGACTTGCAGTGATTAGTCTCATTGATCTATTCTATATTAGCATATGGTAATAAGCACCACACCACACTATTCATTATTAAGCAACCAACTCCCTACGACACAGAATCCTTAATCATTCCTTATACTACTGATTTTCCTATATTATTTTGTTGCCCTTGAAAACCTCCTGTCCTTAAAAGGATTTTGTTGAAACTCTGAAAACCCAAGCCTGCAGTCAACACCATGTTAAGACATGAACCGTAACACAATGTCCCATCACTGAACTGAGGCACATGCCTTTGCAGAGCCTTTACTCACAGTGGTAAAGTTCTCTGCCCCGCATTCCCTGCCCCGGTACTTGCAGTCCAGCAGCATCTCCTCTATGTTGTGGCTGGTGCGCTGCACAAACTCCAGCATGTTGAAGGTCTTGCTGGGGAAGAATTTGCCCTCCTCCACAGGCTGCCCGAGAGCGGCCAGGAATTCGTCGAAGTCGCTTTGCTCCACCCCAAGAAGGCCAGCCATCCAGAACAGGTCGTTCCTCCGCACCTTCGACTTGCGGAAGCTATTGAAGTTGCAAATGGTGATTGCGGGGAAGGGCATGACTGGGCTGTCCATCTCATCCAGGATAGTGACATGAGGGTACTGGTAATACTGGATGAAGGCACACGCCACTTGATACAAAAATATGGAGAGAGAGGAGGTGAAGGCTGTGGCCCAGAGCAGGCGACGGATTGTCACGCCGCCCGGCAGGAAGATGTGGCTGAGGCCGTGGAGGGTGCAGTTGGCTCCGAACACGGTGATGTCGGAGGGTCGAGGCTCCTCTTCCTCCTCAGGGGTGCCCATAGCCTCAGAAAATACACGGAGCTAGTGTCTAACCCTAGCTGCGTCGTTGATTATCACAACCACTGTCTTTGTGCTCCAGGGGTAAGTCTTCAAATGACCTGGTCGCGGGAGCGCAGTCAACAATATACCAGTGACGGGCAGCCAGATTCTGTTGTCTCAATAGCGCCCCGAGAAAGAATTCTGGGAAGGGGTGGGTCATCAGAAGCCAGAGCAGCCCACACGATCGCTGATGGGTGCGGTTTCCGTTGCGCACTCTTGGAGGGCAAAGGCAGAAGAGGCCCAGATTGGGTTTCTCCAGGGGTGAGCCATGGTCCCACAGTGGACTGAGGAGGGCGGGGCCCATGAAACAGAGATGCAAACTACACAGAGCAATCATGTTCAATCAATAAAAATATGAGCAAGGGAAGAGAGAGGAAGCCAGCCACAAGAAATGGCTGGGTTACTCTATGTGTATTCAGTAGGTGAATGAGTAATCATATTAGCCACTTATCATTCTTGCAATCAATTAAAACTATTGAGAGATGGGGAAGCTCGACAACTATTAATAACTTAACTGACATCTTACATGGTTAGTTACAAATGGGGGTAATGAGGGAGTGGTGGTCCACTGTCACACTGTCACAAACCTCAGCCATTTCATTACAGTTCTTTAAATGTCGATATTTAAAGTTGATTAGACTTCACGGCCTATCACAAACGTTGTCACAAACGTTGTCATCGACCATTACGTTGAAAACATTTTGCCCCTTGGCCCTCAACAGTCAGTCTTGGATTAAATTCTTTACCATAGTTCTGATTAGGTAAAACAAAATAACCTATCAAGGTCCAATCAATAAGGTACTATACTCTTCCTGCCAATACACAGTTATTGATGAAAAATTACCCATTACCTCTTACTTATTTCCATCATCACTCCAGGTATGTAGTTTTAAATACATAAATTAATTAGCATAATGCCTCTCTGTAACTGAATGCATTTGCGTTCTAAAAGAGAGGCGTGATTTATCACAAATGCCATAGTTGGATTCCATGTCAGGGGCATTTAGAGAAGCATCTGTTTCAATATTTCATTGACTTGTGCAAATATGTGTTTGAGGAAAAATGATCGCAGGTTTAAACTGCATCTGATCTCATCTGTTATGAGTCCCCTGTAGGCATAATGCATATGAATGGTTCTCTTCTCGCTTGCCAGCTCCCGAAGTAGAGTACCATGTACAGCTTTCCACAGAAGGCTCACCAGCGGCACAGGACTTCCGACTACAGCAGGCTGAGTAATGCTTAATGAGATAGACACAGCGATTTAAATAACACATTATATACTGAACTTAATGTTTGAAATTGTACTGCTCAGAGAGCTGACACGCTAACCTTAATCTACTTGATGTGACACACTAAATTGGATAATTACTGACCTTATTGTTTTTCCTACTCTAAAACCACAGATAGAAATTAGCTTTGAAGCTATAATCTGGTAAATTCCATTTTGTACAGGCTCCATGGATAGATTCATTAATACTGGGTCACCTCACGCTGCCTGTTAAACCTGTGTGAGTCACAAAAAATGACCTGCTTGGCGGCATCCAGTGGAATGTTTCCAGACCACAAAGGATGCAGTGAGTGTGGGATGGCAGGGTGAGGCTACTGCTGTGCTGCACACTGGCCACTCTCTCTATGACCCTGTTAGACTACAGAGAAACCACAATGAGTGCCTCGCTACATCTGGGGTGACTAAGGACAGCAGTGTTCACAGCATAGAGGCTGCTGTCCATTGAGGAAAACTGTCCACATAAATACGGATAATTCCAAGTAGTTTCTTGCTGAGAAAAGATCGGCGTCTTGTACTGAAGGGACACACCAAAGGGCAATATGGAGGCTGCAGGTTAAAACCAGTTTAGTTTAATGTCACCACCAAACAACAAGTAGACAGCCAAACTTTGCCGTCCTTGAGACAAACAATGGCCAATATCACACCAAGAAAATGCGGCTTTGATGAAAGTCTAAGTGGATTAACCTAAAACTGAAATGCCTGACCTTGCAGGCAATTACACAACTCATTTAGTGGTTTGCAGGCGTGAGCTGAGCCACAATTAGTGTTTTGGATGACGTACAGACGCCAGACGCAGCATGATGCTACAGACTTTGTAGGAGCAAATTGTGTTGGAGAAAATAAATTACATTCCCTGTGAAATCCCTTTCTGGCTCGACCAAATTAATTTGCTCTGACCACACAATTCCCAATGTCAGCGTACGTCTGTGGGATTCAGGAAATCAGTGAAGCGAAGCTCGCTTTTTAAGGGTGGGATTTAGACATGTGCTTAATATGCTACTTCCACTACATCAGCAATTCAGGATGTCAGCGTCCTCATCCCAACGCCAAGTACAATTTCCCCCCCGACTCTGAGAAGCAAGAGCTGCATTCACATGGGTCGAGATAACTGATCTCCTCCGAAGCTTTCTGCTCCCCTTTCATTAGACGCTTTGTATCCCTGACATGTCAGGAAATGTCAGAGCTGCTCTTGAGGCGCCTCACGCTCGGCAGTGGTAGGAGCCCTGGACAGTTAGGTGTGGAGTGGTGAAGGCCGTCAATGCTTTCAATGCTGATTGCGCCGTCAGGTGATGCAGCGTCTGCAACGTCCAGGCAACAAAGAGGTAGGCTGCAGACTCCTACACCTGACTGGGTAATGTGGTGCTGTAAAAGGTAGTCAGCTCTATTAGGAGAGTAGTGTAGATCAGGGGTTCCCAACCTTTTCTACTCCGAGGCCCACCTTTTCGTATTTGTAACAGGTCGGGGCCCAACAGACACCCTGCTTATTTTAGCTAATCTATATTCCATTCTTATTAATAAGCTATTGTTATGTGTCACAAAGAGCAACATCAGCACCTGCTACAGGTGGAAGCCTAGTAATTAATACAAGAAAATCTTCCTCTAGATATTGCAATCAAAATTGTATTGTGCACCAGAAAACAACATAAAACAGCACAGAGCATTTTCAGTCAAAAGGGATTTATTATCCAGTTTTGAAATAAAGAAACTTAATTGCAGTAGGCCTAGGTCTATTTGTGCACAGCAAACAAGCAAGGAAATAAAACCAGAATAGACTCAAAAGATAGCATGCACTCAAAACAAGTAATGAAACATGCAAACAAGACCACTCAGCTAGGCCTAATTAAAATAGGTGATGCTTCAGACATGCGAACAAATAGGTTAAAATAATGTTCAAATAAATAGGTTCAAATAGGTCAATATAATGATTCAAATAATTGAAATAATGATTTAAATCTGTGGCTGCAATCTATTATCAACATAAATAGAACCGAGCATTCCTGGGCAGTAGTTCGAGTTGGTAGCTCTGCGCAGAAAAGCATGTCCTCTTGTAGAATACCACTCCAATGATAACACACAAAAAACAGCACTAATGCAGCTTTACTGACGTCCGTCGACTCGTCTAACTTGTTTTAAAAGGAACGGGCTACCTTTCATCCTTTCCAGTTCTGTATGTAAGGGCTGGATGTCGATTCAGATTTTAAGGTTTGAGCACCTCATTAGACAGCTTTAAAACGCACTCGACACACTGCGCCCTGGGCTCAACGACGACGTCACCTCCATTCACAAAACCAAATGTAATATAATCAGGGTTGTATTCACGCTGAATTTGAGTAGTTTTCGGTAGTATGCCATTACCAGTGCTGTCATTCTTTCAATTTTTCTACAGCGTTGGTAACCTTTTCAGGTTTTCGGACTGGTCTAGTTACTTTCCTAGAGAAGTCGTGGAGTGTGGGTTGGCGACCATCTAACCTGGGACTGCTTTCTGTCGGGTGCTTTGCATTACAGTGATAACTTAAAGACTCATAGATTAACGCCTTAATTTGGACATCCCTAATTAATATTGTTCTCAACTAAAAATGTTCTAAAAAAAAAAAAAAATTGAAACATTTTCGTGGCCCACTGGATGGTGCTCGGCGGCCCACCAATGGGCCGTGGTCATGGGTTGGGAAAGCCTGGTGTAGATGACAGAGAACGTCACTGGATGGATGTCGTATTAAATTATTATGATTTCAGTTGTAATAATGGATATTTCATACCCTGCATGAACATGGAGGACATGTATTGCTTCATTAAGCTTCCTGCACTATTGCAAGCATGGTTATTTATGCATGTTACATTATGGACACTCATGCAAAGCGCTTTTTCCACTTTCATGATCACATATTTCCTTGAACATTACAAATGTACTCACAGGGTAATATATGTGTTTTAGAAGCTTGATTCATAGAAAGTGAATGTATTCAATGTCCCCTTTTGCACTTTACTGCAGAAAAATAAGATCATCCTAGGCCAGAAAAAGCATCACAAAATTGAATACCCTGGGTTGCTGTGCACCGAGACAGCCACCTGAATAAAAGGGTCGGATTAGTGAATTCTGGGTCAGCCAATACAGTGGCTCTAGAGCTACAGCAGGCTATTTTCACTCCTGTGCCTCCTACAGCCATAGAGGCAGCTCATGCTCATCACCTTTGTGCTCCCTGGTCATTTCTGTTGTTATGGAAAACTGGGTATGCAGTGGATTTGGGGGTGGGGGTTGGGTCCAATGCATATTTGAAATCCCATGCTTTTTGGTGGCTAAATGACCAAATTTATAGCAGGAACATCATGAGGGATTTTGCCTCGGATATCAGTAGATGAAAAGCAAGTTGAGGGATTTTGCCTTCGATATACTAGGTAGATAGACAGCAGTTTATAGTCACAAAAAGCACTACAAAAGATGAGTCTCATCTATTCCCTCATTCCTCATTAAAGGCGCGGTCCGCAATTCTAATCCCATAAATACAAACAACCTTTTGCGAAACCAAAACAGAATCGTGGACTCTACCTTTGACAACAACACCTTATCAGCCCAGAAATTACATATCAATGGAGATGATGGAATTCAGCATCAAAAAGGAAACAAACCAATGGTGACCTTTATGAGTTCAGGCAATTATGAGTGTTTCTAAGAATGTCAAAAACTGTATACTTTGTATACTCTTATTTGTCTGAAATTACACCGTAGATCCCATTTCATCACAAACAACATCCCTTGTACATTAGGCTTTTCCATATGTTAAACCATGTAAACTAAATGCAAATGATTCATATCCCATACTCAGGGCATGATGAGATGGGACCTACAGGGCAAAGTCTCTACAAAACAGTTAGACTCACACACATCCCTTCAAGGTTATATTTATGATTCATGTCCACCATTAAATATACTGCTGTATGCTCCATGTCAGACAGCTGATGGATTTGTTGAGAACATTTGTCTTCAGATCCACACCTTGCGGGCAGTGCAGTATGACATTCAGTGGCAGACATATTGAATGCTATTCATGCCATTCATCTTGTGAAAATCAATCCAGCATATCGTTTCCTGAGATTGCACACCAGCTAGACAGATGCATATGCACAGAATGCTTAACAGAGCCACACGCTCTCACACCTTGTTGTCACCATGCAAAAGTGTTCATGCTTCTCCTTCTGGAGCTCATCTGGCAGTGGGGGTGGGGTTGGGGGGATAGCCTGCCCTTTCATCTACACAGCATGCAAAATGGCTTTACTTTGTCATCACAGAGGTGTGCGCATGGGACTTTAGTCAACCAGCAAAAGTAATCACAATGACTACATAGACAATTCAGTGAGGGGGTGCTTCAAAGGTCTCGCACATAAATTAATTCTTGGCTCTGTGTAAAGCTAATTAGTCAGACTTGGTGAAAATAAAAGGTGACATTCCATTTCCTCCTTTTTTTTTAAAGAAAAAAATAATTGTGTTTAAAACCTCAATGAGCTGTGTGGATGTGTGTTCCTCCCATATTATTTTCTAATCAATAGCACTTGCCGAGGAGTGCTTTAACTAGGAGTAGGACCTTTTCCAATTAAACGCTTCTTCAGTGCCGCATCTCTCTGTCTCATTGGGCTCAGACATTCAATAAACTAATTAGGTTCATCTCATTCCTTGAAGCTACTGTACACCGCAAATCAGGGGCAGCCGTGGCCTAAAGGCTAGGGACGTTGAGCTTGGGACCAACAGGTGGGGAACCGGTTAGTTTCCCTTCCCCAGAGGCTGAAGTGCCCTTGAGCAAGGCACCTTTACTGCCAACGGATGGGTTAAATACAGAGTTCCAATTTCCCTCAGGGGATTAATAAAGTGACAAAAAAATAAACTAAATTAAAGAAGGACACTAAAGGAGGAGGAGAAGAGAAGGAATTCAAATCATGCCTCATGTCCTTATAATAATTTGCTTGGTTTGAAATAAGGTGCGATAAGGTGGAAGCTTGAATAAAGAGTACAATTTCAGTCATCTTTCTTAAGAAACGACTTGCCAACAGTTAAAACAAAAATTAATTGGAAGGAAATATTGAGAAATAACACTTTTTTCAGTTCCCTCAGAATGTTTTCAGCCATATGGTTTTGTGTTAAGCGGACCCTGAGTCATCCCTCATTGTGCCTGGTGGGTGGGTGGGTGGGTTTTAAATTGCCCTCACCCGTTCTGGACGTGTGGTGGAGAGCACTGACTCACATCCCTGCTGTACATCCCGATCTCTCCTTAATGAGTTCCGCTCTTCCTCTGAGGTGCCTGTTTTCTCTCCTTCTCTATCGCTCTCTCTTTTTAGAGCTCGAGTGCGTTAGAGCCCCTATCCAGCACTGACAACACCTGCGCTCTCCAAACTTTGAGGTGAGTAATACCTGCAGTCCCTATACTGTCGGTTAAAAAGACAGGGAGGATAAAAGCACTATTACCTCACTGTCACACCTAGAGTTACCCAGGAAATGTGTCGCCTGTCTCCAGAAAGTACTATCCCTAACAGTAGAACCTAAACTCCATGCTAATATGCTACTCTATTAGATGTGCTATGATAGAACTGTTTTAGTTTTGTACAGCAACTTTACTATAAAATGTTCTCAATTTAGTTTGTTCTCACAGCTAAAAATGTGGCCCAACTCGTATCTCCCTGTCTGGGACAACAGAAAACCTTTTAACTGCAATTTAGAAGTGAAAAAAGTAGCACCAATGCATTTGGCAACATGACAACAATTAGCATAACGATAGAAGCTTAAACAAGCTCCTCAATGATTTGTCTCTGAGAACAGAGCCATCAATATCATCTGATCAGGACCAATGAGACTGAATCATAAGAAGTCTTCTGCCCCCTTTTGGACTGCAGCCACAACTGAACAACACGGTTTCACAACAGCACTGCAGTCTAATGGAGCTTGGCAATTTAACCAGCCTTTTTAAATTCCGGGGCAATTAGTACTGTCTGAGTTTTGCATAGCTCCGTAATGAACATCTGGAGTGTTAGAGTACAATTGAAAATTTCGAATCAATATGAACACTCAATACTGTGTCAAATAGTGTGTTATAATACACTTGCAGTTGAAATGATCAGTCTACATGGTCTACATATATTAGTATTAAAACAAAACTGCAACGATAAGGCTGAGCAGAGATAAATATAGAACACTATGCCTACACACAACACACAGCTGAGTCGCACTACTATTCTTCGGCACTCAAGATGCTGAAATGGTGCCATGACAACAGCAGAGAGAATGACCTGGAGTAACTCCTCCTCTAAGTGTGGTTGACACCATAGACATATCTATATATACAAACAAAACAAAAGTGGTCTAAAATCAAATCAAAAGGTATGTTAAAGACA
Organism: Clupea harengus; assembly: GCF_900700415.2. Classification (NCBI taxonomy): domain Eukaryota; kingdom Metazoa; phylum Chordata; class Actinopteri; order Clupeiformes; family Clupeidae; genus Clupea; species Clupea harengus. Next base: position 14,599,473 of record NC_045173.1, on the reverse strand, counting down.
TTCAACACATCTACAGTAACTGCCTTCATAAGCTAGCTCTAAACACAATATACCATATATCCACAGCACTCTCACAGCACACACAATGGACACGCTTATACTACAGCTGTGATAAAGAAAAGGAAACTAATAGGAAGTCAGAAAGACCTTAACTCAATTCAGTCCCAGCACATGAACACCACAGGATGTTTATAGCAAATCTGAAGATAACTAACAGCAAAATGCATTCAGGAGGATATTCTGTAACATTTAATATCAGACTAGTGGTTCAATCAACACGTGAATCAGCAGCAATATGTTTCACATAAAACGAGCCGAGCTTGGAGCAGTACTCTAGTGAAGAACACAGATACAATAGGCAGCTTTGAACCCTAACTGCAGGGGAGTTATAATTGGTCTTTATTATAAATAATATCTTTGTACAAGAAATTGATCAACAATTTGTTAAACTGTGTATGAGTGCAAGATACTGCCAATGTGCTTGAGAAAATAGAATTTTCAGGATGTTCCGGATGATTCTCAAAGTATACTTTTTCAGGTTCTCAGCCAATCCCACTGTTTCAAAGTCCTGTTTTTTTTGTTCACCACATGATGGTGTATACCGTGCCTTTAGTTTTATTTTGTTCATTCCAATGCAGTAGGTTTCTTTCTTTCTGTTGAATTTGAGCTTTTAAATGCCAGGGAACAAAGCAATTTCACCAAGAGTAATAAAACATGCAGTGCACAGCCCGTATTAATTCCCTCTATCCAAACAAATAATCAGCTGAGTAGTGCATAAATCATGTGAGCTTATCCACTCCGGCCAAAACCTTTGATGCTGAGGGCTTATCAGCGTGTCAGATAAAAGAGGTGGCGCTAGTTACGAATGCTAATGGTGTGCTTATGGTACTGCAGACATTTTCCATCGACACATCATTCAGATTCGGTTGCTGCTGACGTAAACAGCCCATAGGCTAGCAGAGGTCTGTACCTTCCCATTGCTCTGCGGCCAATATAACAAATTCCATCAGACAAACAAAACAAGCCTGCCCGTCCACGATAAAATGCTCTGACAGCATTTGCGTTTGGCGAGAAAGCGCTTACCCTTTCCCCACTGTCACTTCGCCACACACAAAGCATTTTCTTCACAGCCTGTCTGCACGTTTTCAATTAATAAACCATTTTCGTTGGGGACTATTCATCTGTGATAAGTGTAGTACAGAATATTGACTGTGTTTAACCTCTCATACAGACTGCAAACAGACTGATGTTGCCAGGGAGTGGTCTCCTTTAAGGGCTGTCCGTGAGCAATGAGCAATGCATAACATGCCATTTACCTCTACGACTCTCAAACGTATTAGACTGAGCCTGGTAGAATGTCAGTGTCACTGGCGGCAGCAATAAGAAAAGGATCACTACCTCCGTGCCCCTTTCTTCCGGCACTAAAACAAGAGAGACCAAGAATATGTTCTCATTTCCAAATCTCAGAGATGTCTGTGGCAGAATAGATTTTCTTTCCCGCCACCACAACATCCCATTAATATAGCATGAGTGAAGGCATTGCCTTTGTATGCTGTTGTCCATTTGCATTAGCAGTCGGTCTGTTATCGCTCCTATTCAGAACTGCATCTATACAGGCTAATGATGAAGTGGGCCTGGTAAGCTCTTTTGTTTCTACTCTGTTAGTGCCTGGCTAAAGATGTGAGTTATGGGGACATCAGCTAATAAACAAGCCTAGTGATGTCTCACACAGGTGTGCCAGAGATAAGAGGCTGTGCTCCTGCGCAATGGGAATATGAGAGAGAGAGAGAGAGAGAGAGAGGGAGAGGGAGAGACAGAGACAGAGAAAGCGAAAAACAGAGTAAGAAAGAGAAAGAGCGCTAGACAAGAGGGTTGTCTCCAGGGTGACTGTGCTTAAAGGAGGAGAGGAGCATGGAGGATGGAGTGCGGAGTCGCTTAGCCTCACAGCAGACCACTGGGAGGAAGCCGTGTGTGTATGTAGAGGCCCAGTGCTTATCAGTCAGCTCTGCACGCTGCACCGACTAGACTCTCAGCACAGGAGAGCTGCTGTCATATCTGATATCATGCTGAAAAGCAGGGGATCAACGGCCCCCACAAGTCACCTGGCAGTACACAAACAATATTTATGGAGGGTCCTTGCATGGCTTGCTGAAGGGTAATTCTTTTAGCAAAAAACTCCATCTAAAGTCTGTTTGTCAAAACAATGTGTCATATGCTGTGAATGAAAATACAGTCAGTCATACTTAACTAAACCTTCCTTTTCAACCATGTAAAGAACATTCTGTGGCAGTGCAAAGTCAGCAGTCTTAAAGAACAAAGCCACAATGGCATGATACAACGATGTGATGGGTTAAGACTTTTTAGACAAAATAATTTTGTGGCACTGTGGAGCAAAAGTCCATAACATTTACAGGTATAAGTATAAGGAGAAAACAGCATACAGCATAATAGCCCCTGCAGAAATTACTAGACAGAAAACACTGGTGTGGTTTCATCCACCACTGCAGAAAATGGAAGACTACAGGACACCCAATGGGCTCAAATTCCCACAGAGCACCCTGAGGTTGGGCAGAGAGAAATGTGTACTGGTGTAATGAAAATAAAAGTAGACAAAAGTACGTAAACACTATAGAATGACTTGCCTGGATTGGCTGCACTAGGCACTACAAGACAGTACCAACAATAGAAATAATAGGACATTAATGTGGCCCTGTATAAGTGTTCCATGACATTACACCTAATTTACTATATTCAGAAATATTTGTATTAATTCACAAAAAAATGTGGGGGCCATTTGCAGGAAAGTATAATTAAAATAATGATATAACATATAATCTCCAAGAATATAATTAATATTCATGTTCCCAAACTGTTACAGGGTTAATAGCCATTTTCTAAAAACGTTTGATTTGATTCCTCCATTTAATAGCTGCTAATGGAGGGGTTTATAATGTCATAAATTATCTATAGTTTATAGTTTAGGTATTTAGCCTCTGTCCAAAGCGAGACTCTTAAAATATCTTATCTTAAAATAGATAGACTTAAACGTTTCCTTGTGTATAAGGTGTTTTTAGTGATTCATTTGAAAAATAAAATACTGAATCTCAGACAGTTAACTTAGTTACTGATCACATGAAACTGACCTAAGATGAAACACACACTATTAGCTACATCTGTGCTATACATTTTTACTTCATAGTTTTGCTGTCTGAAAACAAGAAGATATCCCCCTTATATCTTCATGCTAACTTCATGTGTGGTCATGTGTGTTTCCACATATAGGAGTAATTGCCTGTGTACAGCAAATAAAAAACGGAGAACTTGGTAAACCCGGAAACAACCTGGTACACCAGGGTTTTGATCCTTCCCTCAAACTATATAGCATTTCTCCCTTTGGTGTATTCCTGGGGAAAGGGGCTAAGCTAGTTGGGTCTACATAGAAAACAAGATGGATCTCACAAGGATTAGACTCCTGAGCCATTCTTTCTGGCAAGGTAACAATTTACCAGTCTAGATACTGAATTTATAGGTGCATTGTGATTCACAGCTCCAACTATAAAAACATCTCAGGGGATTTGGGAAAGTCCTGAAGGAAGTGCTGGGATTAGGCCTGTTTCTACAGCTCTGTGACGTCATAGTTAATAGAATTATATATTTTGAGCTCCGGAGCTGATGAAAGCACCTCAGGATCAAGATCAACAAAAATAATCACCCTTGGCTTTGGTCATTCCTCCAATAATTTGCTTTTCAGTGACTTTTCCTAAGGGGAAATGTAGCTCTCCTGATGTTTCCCACTGGAGAACTGTGGACAGTGTGTGGACAGTGCATACGATGTCCCAGTGGTACAGAAACTGCTCACTGCCCTGTGCCTGTGTGCTTATCAAAGCCCATTCAGATATTTTCTGTATATATCATCACTCTGCTAACAATTACACCACTACCACAAATCACAATTTCTTCCCATTCTGTTAACAGACTTCTCATGTCAGTGTGCTTCTGGGGTTCCATTTACACAAAGGAAAAACCTTTACACACCTTGATCCAAGACATGGAGATAAAATTAATAATGGCGATGCATAATTGTGCAGTTGTGTCATAGCTAGTCCAACTAATATGTAGGCCTTGGTGAAGTGAGCAAAGTCTGTGAGAAAACATGACACAGAATGTAGACATGGACCACAAACAGAATACATGCACTGAACATAATGAAAACACAGTAGTATTCAGATATGTGTATCCCTGGCAAAAAGTCTTTGAAGTACAATAATTATATATATGTATATATGTGTGTTTATATTCATTTCTAAACAATGCCACCCTCTGTCCATACGTTATGATCAGTAGGTTTTGTTATGCAATATAGAATCAAATGCATTTGACAAAAGTGACTTTGTGTGTATTTTTACTGAATGCATCAGAATGTTGTATTTCAAATATCTCTTTGTTTGAGGGTTGTATAGTGGTAATGGTAGAATTCATAATTCGGTCACTCCCAAACAGAGACATGAAATGTCATTAAAAAAGTCTACCAGTTTGAGGGAGGGAAAAAAATTCCCATTCTTTAGGTCCGTGGTTTCTCAGCAGCTTGCATTAAAAAGTACATTTTTAATATTATGTTGCCTGACACATAAATACCCACATCTATATCTGATGTTACAAACACTTTGATTTGACATACTATGGCCTCTAAGTAATTTCATTAAAAGTCTATAATGTAAACCACATGTCAAGTATACAAATAATATGGTCCATATGGTATCTTGTGGGTAATGTCCTTTTAAAAATACTGTTATCGATTCCGGCTGCTCAATGCTAGGGTTTAATAAACGAATTCATTTCGCATCCTCGGTTACTTAAGCAGAAGTTATCCTAACCTGCAGGTATTTCTCTTTTTTTCTCGTCTCTCATTTCCCTTTCTTCCTCTCCTTCCCTCCCTCTCTTCCTCCCTCTCTCTCTCTCTCTCTCTCTCCCTCTCTCTCTCTCTCTCTCTCTCTCTCTCTCACACACACAAGCAACACCCCTTTTGAAGCACCCCTCACTGTCTCTCATTAATACAGGGAAAACGACACAGTGATAGCCTGGAGGCAGAGTGAGTGCTCTTTGCATTAAGCAAATGTCTCCATTGTGATTGCACCTGGTGATATGGCAAACCAGCGCACACCGACACTGCAACCATGAGTGGCCATCAAATGGCAGTGTGGCACAGAATGGAACACTTGCATTTCTTCAGATGAAATCTGATTAGGAAGATGGGCTCAATGGCTGTGTATAACAGGGCTTAAACGTCTTCATCATGCAGTACATCAAGGCCTAAGCAACACAATTGAAAAAGAATGCACTTATCAGATAACCTTGTCCCCGTGACCCAAACACACACAGTGACAGTGTAACACCTCATGGTGACAGGATGCAATACTCTAAACCACTAGGTACACACATCTGTCCGAAGGCGTGGTCTGCCACTTAATCAGCCCCAGGAGAATGCGCTGACATAGCAATAATTGATTAGTTCATCGAGGGGGTAATTTCCATAGCTTTTTTGTGAAAACAAGGCATGTGGCTCAGAGAGCAGATCAGGCTTGGCATGTCAGTATAAGAGTGGAGGGCTGCAAAGCATGGGCTATTTATAGAAGCAAGGCATAGAGCGGAGTGCGGGTGGGGGTATCTGATTCACGGCTGTATACTGCTGGAAATGCCTCTTATGCGCTTTTCATTTCAGTGCTCAAGATATGATCAATTGGTTGGTTGTAACTGGATGTTGCATGTGTGCAAGTCATGTAGCATGCATGTGTTTAGCCTAGACGAGAGTAGCAATAAACCACATCAGCTTAATTAAACCTTTAATGCTCCGGGAATGGGAAAAATGATGAACGACAAGTCAAGAAACACTGACGACAAAAAAAGAAAACAAAAACCCCTCTTGAGGTTGAAACGCTTGTTGAACAGCAAATGCACCTCTTAATTTATATAAATCTACTGTAAGTGGAAGTACTTGGGCAGTCATGTTCTCAATGGGAAAGTGCTCCAATTACACGCATGACATGTGATGCCAATCTTACAGTACAGTTCAAAGCAGCCGTGAGCAGCTCAAGCCTGCTTTATATGCTAAGGACAGCTTGGAGTGTGTCGCTAGGCACACACTGCTCCCTTTGACCAATTTAGTAAAACAGTAAGACCTAAAGATGTGGTATTATTGAGATAAACACAAACACAAAGGTATACCATAGGCAACATCAACATTTTAACATGGCAGAGTATTTAGGGGTGATTGGGGGGGGGAGTCTTATCTCTACTTTGGGCTTATTATGAAGAATGAGGAACATGGTGGATTCACTTGCCGTGCCCCCTGTGTAGACCCATAATTATTTCCCCTTTCAGTCCCATTTAACTTCCATTTACATTTACAATGCATCACAGTAATTTCCCAGTCTATAACTACTAATCCTCATAATAAATACCTCATTTGTTATTTTTTGTCCGAGCACCACCATTTCTCCTATGTACTCATAATCCATCCAAAGTGAATCATTATATAGAAATTTGTGAGTCATTAAATTGACACTGATCTCCATTAAGCACTGCGCCTTTGCCTTAAAGTAATTATTTGTGGTTCACACGTGGGGTTTGCCTCATCGCACCTTTCTCACTTCTTCTGTGTGATTCAGGCCTCCTTCAGGGCAACACAACTTTGCTTGTGTCAGAACAGTTGCATTATAGAATGCAGACATTCAATATGACCTGACAGCCACAGAGGTAATCTATCAGCCCATCTGTTAGCACAGAGATGTGTGTCTTGGCTGCTGGAGTAGAACTGCTGAGGAGTTCTGAGGTGCTCTTGGCAGGGGCGGCTTTCACACTGTCTTGCCTTGGCCAGGATGGTGTGCTGATATTTTTCTCAGAGATTATAACGGATGAGACAGCATTCTGACAAACACCATGAGTATGACCTTCAGTGGAGATCTAAATCCACACACAAAACTTCACTATGTTAGGAGAGTATGATTTATAGAGTACATGTCCAGTTCAATATAATTTCAATAGTATATCGTTTGAAACGTTGAAAACTGAGAGGCTGTCAAACCACCAAAGAAGGTGCTGTAAAATGTGAAGAGCGTTGTTATGCTCGGACATGAACTGTTTAAACTAGAGATGCATTTCAACAAGAAAATGTTAAGTATGATTGCTCAACAGCAGCAGGGGATTGCTGACCCTTGCCCAGCAAATGACAGATTATACAGCCCTAACACTGATTATTATAATTATATAACCTGGAACACAGGAGGATACAGCACACAGTAGGTTTTGTGATAAATAAAACAGTATTCAAAACGAGTTTGCATTTGTTGTACTTTTGTTGTGATCAATAAGCTACATTTATAGCCATTTATTACAATCAAGGTCTAAAGTGTTAAAAGACTAGTCCTACCCATCCTCCATGCTTTAAGTCTAAAGAACGTCAATGAATCTTTCATTAAGTCAATACCACTGACTCTGCTTGTAAAATGGGTGTAAAGGAAGGTATGAACAAATAGTCTCACTGTTGAAAAATCTGAAAATGTTATTGGATGTAGCAGATTCATCTAATAATACACTGATTAACAGAAGCCCACATCTTTGAAAATGAGTCTGATGATTTCTGGTGTAGCCTATGCTATGTATGTTTCATTGTTTTGCATTTGATTGACATTTATTTCTCCCGCAGAGGTACACGTCAAACACAAAGTTTGGCTACTTAGACGATAAAGTCTTTCTAATATAAGAAATATGGTTCAAAGAAACCATTTAACCAATTTCTAGGCCTAGCCCTAGGGTGGAGTCTGGACTTGTCAGATGTGGAGCTGGACCTTGAGCTGACGCAACACAACAATGCTGCAGGGAACTGATTCTGAGCGCTGAGCTGAAGAGAGACAGTGGACATGTACCCAAACATTTACAATATGATTAAAGTACTGATGATGCCTGTCTCCACTGCTTCTGAAAAGGTCAGCTGCTTGAGACATTTAAAGACATACCTTAGGGACAGTTTCACAGTGACTTTTGGAGACATTGGAGTTTTGAGGGAGTTTGACGCAACAGGTACCAGGAGAGTTAATCTTTCATTGTAAGGCAGGCTGAGCTTAAAGAGAGTGTGTACAATAAGGCTTGGGTTACTGTTTGTGCACATAATGAGCTAGTGACCAAGAAACACATTTCATTCAGTATTAATCGGCTCAACGTTTATTCTTTCTTTTATCTGCGGAGCTTGGTTTAGTTGACACGGGGGCAATAGGGCAGTCCTGACGCGGGCACCTCCGTTCACTAGTGCCCCCAATAGACCTCCATCGCTGCACCTCCACGACACAGCATAGTTAGCGTAGGCCATATGTTTAGACAGCAACTTTGTGACATCATTAATTGTTTAAAGTTACTGGCCATAATCGATTTATTGAAATTGGGCATGATGTGAATGGAACTAGGGACAACTGCTTGGAAGGCATCAATGCTCACCATTGGATCACCAACATACTTGAACACCATGGGGCATGGACTATTAAGCCACTATTGACACGGATCCATAGCAACAGTAGCAATCTCATCGCCACATAATTCGAATAGTGCCAACTGACAGTATATGGCTCCAGTCATTTAGGTGGCAGGGGTTACTAGGTTTATCTGTGAAATAAGAAAAGGATAATGACAGGGTCAAATTTTTATCAGATTCAGACTCTGACATCCCACCATTATAATTTTATTTCACGTGTTATTTCTGCTTAAGAATGCAAATGCTGTGAAACAATCAGAAAGTCAAATTTTATTTCTCTGATTCACTGCTTTTTTCACTCTCCATTCATTCCCTAGCTCGCTTGACCACCTCTCTCTCTCTCTCCATTCACTCTCTAGCTCGCTTTACCACCGCTCCTCTCTCTCTCTCTCCATTCACTCTCTAGCTCGCTTGACCACCGCTCCTCTCTCTCTCTCTCTCCATTCACTCTCTAGCTCGCTTGACCACCGCTCCTCTCTCTCTCTCTCTCCATTCACTCTCTAGCTCGCTTTACCACCGCTCCTCTCTCTCTCTCTCCATTCACTCTCTAGCTCGCTTGATCATCGCTCCTCTCTCTCTCTCTCTCCATTCACTCTCTAGCTTGCCTTACCACCGCTCCTCTCTCTCTTTCCATTCACTCTCTAGCTCGCTTGACCACCGTTCCTCTCTCTCTCTTGTTGAGCCGGGGAGGGTGGACAATTTTGAATGGTGTGTTCACAAAAAGCAAACAACAAATCTTTCTCATTCTGCTTTTAAGGAACCTAGCCCAACAACATCTACCTCTTGTGAATGGCCGGTTCTCACTGTTCACATAAAGGGGAGTGAAATGGATTTAGGGCAGGCAGTGAAATTTGGGCACAATGATAAAAAGGATGGCTCTCAAGTTCGACTTGGTTCCCTTTGTTCATACCAAAGAGAAAATAATTTAATTGTTCATGACTGTGACACCACTATAACTGACCTGTGTTGCAGTGTGTAAAAGGCTGGGTAAGTTAGCTAACATTAGCTTCACACTCTAAAACCTTAGGTTTAATTGGTTACCGCGTACCTCTGTAGTTGTGCAACTTGACATTTCTTAGCTTTTATGCCCATCAACTGAGTCAGAATGACACCTATCAATGTTTTACAATCGTGATGGCTGGACGCAACTGGTCTTGGCACGCACTAGCTCGCCCAGGTCTGGCCCGATAATGGAAACACCATGATAAGTGGTGCTGGTGTATCCACTTATCAAGTTATTACATTTATCAAGTCATTTATCAAGTTATTCGACTCTACTCGACCTTGAGGCAATCGTAATGTTATCTATAAAATCTCTGGTTTAATGGTGTAATGTCGGTGCTGCTTGGAGACATCTATCATATTATTTAGTTGTCCTCGGAATTGGTGATTGAAGAGTGAAATATTACTGTATCGTCACTTGCAGATCCATAGTTCCTGCACCACAATGGAACCAAAAAGGCCGAAAGGGCGGGTTAGGGGGGCGTTCCTGTAAATGTCCCTGCCACCTGGGAAATTGTTCCAGCAGTCGAGAAAGCGCCTTTTGGAGCATATTCTGCAAGCTTTTTATTCTACAGGTTCTACAAGCAAAACAGTGCACCCAGTAGGTTGTTTCAGTGTCATTAGGTTCTGTAAATGCATTGTGGCAACACAACAACCATGTATTGACTTTTAAAAGAAAATGCACTTATGAATACTTAAGTATTACTTAACTACTCAAATAAAAATATGATTCATAAAAATCTTTCACTTGTATCGGAGGAACATTTGACCAGGAGTATCCAGCCTGCGATTTGACGTAGTGAAGCTGTGTACTTTGTCCACCTCTGAAAACAAGTGTCCAACTGGGCTCGCGGTGCAAATGCTGTTACAAATGGCCTCAGACTATTGCTTAGATTACAACTGCACAATCATCCATCTCAGCACCTGACTGCACTGCCAGCTAAAATGTATCAACATGGTTTGCTTGTTTGTTTAGTAATTGCCTAAAATTGTGTCTCAGTGCTTAATCATGCATCAGTGCATAACAAGACTGTGTGCCTTGCTGATGAATACTCTGAGGTAGGGAGGGGAAGCCATTTAAATGATTAATGTAGAGGTAATTCTGTTCAAAAATACCCTTTAGAATTTCAACATTACTGTAGGTGAGCAGGCTAGTTTCAAAGTTTCCCCAGTTCCCTCATCTGTCAAACACTAACAGGAGGAAAACCTTTTCTCTTTCAGACAGGCTACAAATCAATTAGCTTGTCTAATTAAACCTATTAAAACTAAAACATTTGGACTGTATTGGCTTCGGCTTGGGTGTGACAAGGAGAACTTTAATCTCAGTCAACTGGAGAGAGAGTGTGTGTGAGAGAGAGAGAGAGAGAGAAAGAGAGAGAGAGAGAGAGAGAGAGATAGGGAGTGAGCAAGAGAGAGAGAGAGAGAGAGAGAGAGAGGGAGGGAGGGAGTGAGCAAGAGGGAGATAGGGAGAGGGGGGAAAATGTTTGGTTCACTGAGTCAGAAACCTCTAGACCTGGAGCCGTATCTCCTTTGAGCTTCACTGCTTAGAGAGATAAACATGTGGAATTTTCCACCTTCTGCTCTGCTCTAAATGCAAAGCTCTCAGGAACGTCTCTTTATATACTGGGAAGTCAATAGCAATAGAATGGAAGTGTTCTTCCTCACTCCCCCTGCAGTGGGGCAGATAGTCAGAAAGATACAAGACTGACCATGGCAAGTTTCAAATACCTGCACAGCTCTCTTGCTGCAGCTCATTGCTACTGCAGAAACAAATTTGGTTTTTCCTGTTTTTTTCTTGTAAACACTCTGAGGCACCCTCCTGGAGGTTGGATTTTTTTAGAGTGGATTTTCAACAAATCTCATCATTTATGTAGATGCTGATCCAAAACATTCAAGACTCCTGCTGTGTCCATCTGTCATGAAGCTACAACCGTATACAACCGTTCAAAATGTATCGCTTCACAAAAGAATCTAAATAGCTTACTCTGAAGATTTTCAGCATCTGTCAAATTGCTCAATAGAAGTTATTTGAAAGAATTGGAGTGGAAGTAAATTACATGTTCTACATCTCCAAAACGTATCACACACAAAAACACAATCTATTATTCCTGAGAGAAGTGTGTTTCCAATCAACTGCTGCATGGAGACAAAAAAAGACAAACTAAAACAGTGAGACACACACACACACACCAACAAACACAGAGGGAAGTAGAAAAAGTGTGTGTGTGAGAGAGGGCATTTTTCTCACAACTTGAATTAAAGCATTTTTTAAAGGTGACACTCCCAAGATAGTCTCTCAGGAAAACAACTTTTGGTTTCACTTCAATTCAGTGGCTTTCAAAGGTATTAAACTAATGATTAATGTGTGCCTGTCCCAGTAAGAGCTGAAGCTGACACCATGGTTGATAAGTAGACGATCGTGCTTGGGAGAGATAGCACAACAGGCAGTCTGTTCTTTGAGGCACAAAAAGCAAAAAGGTGTATCCACAAAAGTGCAGAAGGTTTATCCACAGCCCCAGATGGTTATCGAGAGGTTCTGATGTCAGAGCCACCAAACCTGAACAAAAAACGACAAATCCATTAGAGTCTATATACTGAGTCATCATCAGTCAGGTGGCTTGATCAAACGAAAATCAATAGCGGCCGAGGCAGCCAAAGAGTGTGTGGATTCACAACTGTGTCTCTGTACGAGACCAAGAACAAGAAAAATTGTGGATGAAAACAATGAACTTAACAGTATGAAGGCACCCAGAGGGATTGTCAAAGTAATTAAGAGATTTCTCTTGTTGTATTACTTAGACTATGTGTCCTATTTTTCACTTGCTTAATAGCAAAACAAAAGCCACTCTGATTTTATAGAAACCACATGGACTTGAATTCTCACAACTGTGAAGGAATCTCTGACTCTAGATTTAACACCAACCCTAACCCACCCCAAAGAAGCTTTCTTAGAGATTAAAACATAATTTGGTCTTCAAACTGTTGCACTGATAATTGATTTATATTCAGACCGTGGTCTTAATTGCATCAGCCAAACAACATGTCCTTCTACTTCCACGTCCTCTAGCCCTTTGGTTATTTTTTTAAAACATACATTTTATAATTGAGAAGATAACTTAAAAGTAACAAAAATAATGATGCAGACCAAAGCCTTATCATAAAATAATTCACAAGGCCACAGTTACAAATTATGAAACAAAATAATTTAAATAACATTCTGTAAGGAGGTTTTTTTGGACGGAGAATCCATGTGCTCAATACTGATGTTATGGGACAGTTTAAATAATGTAATCTCCAACGTAGCAAATTTATTTCAGACAATGAATACCGTGAACTAGGAATAACATTGTGTGGTTGTACATTGCAGATGCATATGGTGGAAACTCAATGGGATTTCATTCATATATTATCATAATTAGTGTCTGATCCACTACATCCAGCTCTAATATATGGCAGCTGTTCACCTTCCTGGTAAAATAACGCAATGGCTTTGATTGTGCAAAAGCAAAACACATCTTGAAAACACTGGTGTTTCTGACGCTTCAATCTGTATGTGTGTGTTGCGATGAGCATGTGTGTATGCATGTATTAACATCTGACCTTGTGTCTGAATTGCCCAGCTTCAAGCATGGGACAGACTGTGAAAATTCTGCTGTTGCACATCTGCTACATTCAGCTGACCCGGAGCTGCCTATGTTTGCCTCACTGTGAATTTGCTTAACCTTTTGCTCTGCAAAAGTCCATATGATGAAACCTTATATCACATACGGTGTTCATTTGTTTTAACTATATAATTAGGAATAAGGGATATGACTTACAGTAATTCTGCTTATTTTAAGAACTGCCTTTTAAATAGGATGCTTACAGCATTCGGGCCTTGTTACCAAGGCAAAATCTTTAACACTGATTACCCTGGATTGCTGTGGCAAAGGCAAAGACTAATAATACCACTTTACCTAAAACCCAAGTCTCCAGAGCAATAACCATGCACCAGGCCAAAGAGCCAGACACACATAATTATATCTGCCCAATTTGTCCCTCCTCTGAATTACAAGTATACCAAATAAATGGCAATGCATTGTATGTATTTCTCTCATTTCTTTTTTCAGTGTGGAATATATCGTCATTCCTTGGATTTTGAAACTGCTGTGATAAACTGTGATACATGCTAAGCATTGCATAGAGGGAAGATCCAAACCCATTTGTGGGAAATCCCCTGTGCAAATTAACATGGGTACTGCCGTCTTCTCGTACAATATTCTTGAGTTACAACCATGACAATCTTAAAAACATGCTTTAGAAAAGTGACTGATTTAGTTTAGTTTAGTTACTGATTGTTATCTTAAAGACAGATTAAGATAAACAGGTTGGTCAGCCAATGCACATTGTAATAGCATCTTCATTGCTCCATCTACTTATGCAACCTGTTTTCCTGGCTGGAGATAGGGGCTGTTCTATAGCTTTCGCCCATAGAAACACCATAGAGTTGTTTTTCATCTATACCACAGCGGTCTTTAATCACATTCCATCTGACTTAATGCTGATTAAGTGTGGTCTCAGGGGCAGGGGAGTTCAGGCTTGCATTTGGGACATTAGGGGGAACATTAGAACATGGAGAACTTATTTAGGACATGGATCGTTTTTGGAGGTCAAGTTGAAGCTTCACTTGGCTTTATCAGAAGTCTCTGAAAGGGACGCTGATTTACAGCCTCATTTTTATCAATGCAATGCAATAGTAAACCTTCCCTGGAACCCCCCAAAATGGTATTCAAGGACACGCTGGCAACAGGCCCTGTGAGATGACATTATCGCAAATCTTCCTTCCTCTCTCACAACTCATTTCCCCCTCAACTACCAGCTGTCAGCACATGGTATGCCTCTCAGGTTAGCCTCTAACCGCCAGAGGTCAGGCAGCAGAAAATGAAAAAATGCCTTGGCCGAGGGCTTCCATTAATCAGTGTATCAATATTTTAAATGAACCTAGCTTGTTTCGCTATCACCGGGCGTTCTCATGGATTATTTAATGATATCTCACTTGTACCACCAATGTGATAATGAATGAATGAAGGACAGACAGAAGAGGCATGTTTCAACCCCATAGCACTGGCTGAAATGCCAAATCATACTCTTACCAGAGAGGACACGACTCATAATCCAAACATAATCCAGAAGAGCTCAAATGATGACACTGGCCGGGGACAGGGTGCATGGACAGAAATGACTTTGCCATATTTCCAAATAGTGCTGTGTACTCTCAGCAGTAATTGTCCATGATTATGCATAAATTATCTGATAACAGAGACGATATGCTGATGTCCCTTGCACCCTTTCAGGAATCAGATCTGCAGGCACACTGACATCAGAGATTCCATTGCCATGAGTGGCTGTCAGCATGACAAATGACTGCATTTCTGAAACACAACCAGCGCGCCAAATCATCAGCACACTGCAGATGATGACACTAATTACCCTGGCATTGAGCGTGCACGCGCACACACACACACACACACACACACACACACACACACACACACACACACACACACACACACACACACACACACAGTTGAACAGTATGTTTATGTGTAAACGTGTGAGTGGTTTTCCACATGCTGAGATGTTCACAGATCAAACCACACTGCTGTTCAGAACCCAACCGACAGGTAGTGTGTACACCACAAATAATATCAAACATAAAAGCTTTCATAAAACACTGAAGACTACGATGACTTCCATCTATTTCTGGTAACTTCTACATTTCTAGCATCAAGGTGTACTATTGCTGTACACACAACAACAAACACCAAAAATGGCCACCAGCTAGTGGACAAAACATCCATGTTTGCTGTTTAACAAGGGGCAGTCCAATGATGTGAACCAGGAGACTGATGCCACACCTTTAACTGTTTTACTGTGAAATATTATTAGGGAGAACTAGTACGAAGTGTGCGCATGAATTCACTTCAGAAAAATCTCTGAAAACCTGACAGTGCAATTTCCTTTTTGGCTAGTTTGGCTTTAAATAGCTAGTGAGAAATAGTCCTAATATCTGTCCCCACCTTTTATATGAATGCCACGTCCTCCTGTTGTTACTGCAGTGGTAGTAAATCCTTTGCCTCCAAGCAATGATAAAAGACACTGCTTTTAATATCAGGGAGGAAATCTTTCTCCATGGCTGGAACAGAAGTGGATGGCGGCACAGCCTGATTAAATTGCCATCCTTCTTTGTTTGCAGGCTTCGTATCAGAGCAGGAAATGTCTCCCGATGTTTTATGCCTTACTGCCTTTAGGGGATTGCAGTGGCATTTTCTTCTAGATTTGGCCAAGAAGATTTTTATCCTGCACCGGCAAAATTTGGCAACATAAGGAGATAAATTAAGATTCATGAGCACAAGCACTCAATAATCTGCAGTCAAGGGTGTGTGCCCGTTTATGCTCATTTCTGGCATTTACACAATTTTGATTGATCAGATGTGGAATTTACGTACAGCCATCTTTTAAATTAAATGTATTATGACCACTCATACTATCATGTTTAAGCAGAACTTAAGGTTTCATATGCAAAAAAATCAGGTTAGCGCTCAGTACTATTTTGGGGTGAGGCTGCAAAATCGTAGTCCATACAAAACAACAGCACCACTTAATCATAACAGACACTGTGGGAATTTAACGGTTCAATATTCAACTAAGAACAATACAAATAAGATGACAGCTGACCTATGCTCTAGTGTTACACATTGGTTAGATGACATTTGAAGTCTAGTAGGAGGAGCTCTCAAGTGTGTTGAGGTCTCTGTTTTGATGGTCCACGGCAACATGATGTGATCTTTCGTCTCATCTTTACACTTTGGCTGAAATAACAGCTTATGCTATTTTGATGTACGAATGGAGGTATGCATTTGACAAACTACCAATAAAATGCATCAGGATATGGCTGAAGGGCCTATTGGAACCGCTACTGTGAGTTAAGTATTTTGTTTGTATTGGTGCTTTCCAAGGAAACCAACAACTGTTTTATTACAATACAAGGAGCAACATCTAACATTTCAGAGGTTGACCTTCAGGCTATTTGTTTGTCTCCCTCATGGGTGAACAGTATCTGCATACAAATGATGTGTGATATTTGAACGGTTCTAACATTTGCTGTTAGACTACCAGGACATGCAGTTTAGTAACCTGTGCAAACTAATTTGAACATTAATTCAATAAATACATTTTGGAACTTGATAAGGCATCATAAAACAACAACAAACAGTTATGGCATAATGAAATTACAGCAAAGTCAATCCTCCAACAGCCTAACCCAAGTATTACATGGTAGCAAGTAGCAGGCTCAAGTTAATGTCTATTATAATTCATGTATAATCTATACATTAATGTCTACACCATAGGCATGGTGATTTATGATGAAAACTTAACCACTGGATCCATAGATATTCTCACAATATAACTCCAGTGTTCCAGTTGCAACATGGAGAATGCGGCGAGCTGAAACGGCCGAGCTCTATGTTCTTTCCACACACAGCTGACACCAGTGACAGATTGTTTTCACAGAGCAGTGACCATCGGTCTCCCACTGCAGGCAGAGGGTCATCCATCAGGACCTCCTCAGAGTGCCCAGGGCTAATGGAGTCCATTTGAAAGCATGGATGGAGGATGATGGAGACTCCCCCACCCCACCCCACAACACAACACACACACACACACACACACACACACACACACACACACACACACACACACACCAGTAAACACACTAGATCCTAAAACATGGCACAAGATTCTTCACATCCTAAATGTTATGACATGAAGAAAAAAGGCTAAAGGTTAGCCTGTGGTCTGTGTAGTTCTAAAGTTCTGTCTCATCTTGCCATGGCTGGTCTGTGTCTGCGCTGTGTGTACATGTGCTATTTTTACCCTGCCATCATTCCACTGATGGGAGCAAAGGTAATTACCGAAATCAAAGCCAGGAGCTCTCACTGCTGCAGGAGTGACGAGCGGGATCCCATTGTGAAAGGCTTGCCACGGTACATTTTCACTCCACTCTGACTGACCAAAACAAAGAGTGCTCTGGTGGAAGGGTAATAGCTGGTCTCATCACACCTGACTGTGCAGCACCTAAAACAAACTCAACGTGATATTACTGAGTGGCATCTGCAGGCAAGATGTCTTGCTTGTATTCATAACAAAGGCCAAGGATACGATTTTCAGAGTGTCTAGTAGTTTCTTGTGTGAGATACATGTACAAACCGCAGACTTTGGATGTACAGCCATTTTGGGGCCTTTTATACCTGCCCTTTAAATGCGTCACGTATCCAGATTGTATCTGTGCTTTTAACCAGAGTGCATTTACACCTGGTATTAATATGTGTCCCCAGTGTGCACATCGAGATCTGATTGCTGTGTCCAGCTCACGTGAAATTCTCCTCTCATTTGCACGGATCCACAAAAACAACAAACAATTACAAAAAAAGATAGATGAAAAATAGAAGAAGATGGCAGCCATCTGTGAAGCTGTGTTATTGTTTGCTTGCTTTCCAAAACATTGCTGGTTTGGAACAGTCGCGTACAATCACATGGTGTATGTGGATCGACATGCAATTGCATTCATGCTTGTGTTCAATGTGGTCACAATGCGTTCCTGGCCTTCCTCCGGAGGTGGTTTGCATTGAGTGCATTTACACCTGTACTTTCATGTGGTCAAGCACTATCTGATTGCAATCCGAACACCCAAAATGGGTGGGGTAATGCCAGGTGTAAAAAGACCATTTGATGTACAGCCAATTTGAGTTAAAGGCATACAAAATGTAACTGTGTAGACACACTTCATGAAGTCTATGATGTAGAGGCACTAACAGTATGATCCACATGGGGTGATCGATACCTACAACATGTTCCTTGTAGTAGCCATGGTTGGAAGAGTAGCAGTAGTAGTAATCTACTAAAAATGTCACACCATGAGAGAGGCCACTCTAAGGGAAGCCCATCCCTGGGTCAGGGGCCAGTTGACCGTCCTTAAATAGTGTTCACCCAGCAGCAAGCTAGCCATAAATCTGCCTTCTGCCTGTGTCAAGAGAGATGGTTCCAGCTGATAGTTCCAGTGCCCTTTTGATGGAAAGCAAAGTGCCGTGTTCACTGAACAGAGAAGACACACCAGTGAGTCTTCTCTCTTGGCACTTAGCCCAATGTGTGTATGTGTGTGGTTGAGGGGTGGGGGTGGGGGTACTGGAGGACTAGCTGAGTGCCTACCATAATTCTCTCCTCCACTCCATTCCGTCCACAGCCAACTCCCATTCCCTCTTCCAACGCCACCTCCACCACGGCCGCCACCAACCGTAACTCATTACTACATGCCAGAATGAGGTAGGGCATTTCACATTACCATGGATGGAAGAGGACCAATAGGGTCTGCTGATCACAGTCATATCTAGAAGTAGCACACCACAGATGATTTGCTCCAACTGAAGAACCTCAGCATGTTAGGCAACTGTAGTATTTGAAGTTTGCAAGTTCTTGGTGGGCTGTTGGGAGTACAGAAAGGAATGGAGCCACAAGGAAATTCATATGAAAGCGTATGTTTTAATGTAAGACATAAGAAAAATACAGGGCTGTCAAGATCAGGCGACGCATCCATGGACTTACACACACATTGCTAGAGCTCCTGACTAATAGCCCTCTTTTTGACTGAATTAGTTGTTTCATTTCTGTAAGTTTACACTTCTAAATGTCAATGGTACACAAACAGCTGACTCTAACTACATCTCCACAAAAGCCAAAGTCGGAGGACAGTCGTGCTAATACTGCTAGCATGGCGGACTCTCTGCAAGACTCAAGTGCAATCTAAAGTCAGATTTGGCAGCGATGAGAAGTTAGTTATCTTCACACATGACTACTATGTCCTCGAAAATCGACTCGTTAACAGGTGAACAGCAGATGGGACAATCTCTGTAGCCTAAAAATTCCACCTTATTTTACATTATTGGAGAATAATTTTGCCAAAAGTCAAGCTTTTGTTGTGTTCTGTCCCTATTTTTTAGTTTACCAGCAGTAATCACTTCATATAATTCCTTACTCATTACTGTTAAAGCACCTGCTTATAGGGACAATGCTTTGTCAGCACCCTGACTGTGTGTGAGCCATTGCTGATGTCACAGATTGCTAATAGGGAGCATTGAAGACTTGTTTTACATGGATCTTTGGTTCTTGATTCTGATAAAGGTGGGGTGGGGGGTTGGGATGCTGATAAACATCTGGAGCTGTGTCATGTTTTCGTCTTTTATTTTATCCATTAACCCAAAAATATTTTCACTTGGAATATAAATGGTTTGAATGTTTTTTTTTGGGAGTTGTTGAGAAAGAAACAAATTGGAAACTCATCTAACGTTGATGTTCACTGGTGCAACAATTCATTATACAAAGGTGTTTCTTGTTCAACTGCTTTTAACAAATCTAAAGGTGTTAAGACATTAATATGGAGAAACCTACTGTATATATTCATGTACTGGAACAGGGCAATGATTCAGATGGTACAAAAACTCACATTAAGGTATTAGTTGAAAATTGGAAGTTGGCTTTTTTCTTTCTGTTTATGCTCCATCCACCTATGACCCTAACTTCCTCTCTGTGCTGACAAATCATCTACTCAATATGGTGAAGGGGGTGGATATGAATGGCCTCATGTCCCATGATCGGGATAGATCAGGAGGGAGTGAAACCCATTCTCTGACACTCTCCAATGATAAAGAAGAGATACAACGCCTGAGTGTATCATTGGTAGAGTTATGGCGTTTGATTAATCCTTTCTACAAGAGCATATACAGTCCATGTGACAATTACCACGTGATGGAAACTTTTGCACTGAATTGAAAAGCAAAACTTTTAGTTTATTGAAATTCATTGACTTTGGGATGCAGTCAAGAGGCTTCACTCATAACTTAAATATCTGATCTTGAAGCTCAGCTTGCTTCACTAGAGAGATCAAATCAAGAGTCGAAACAGCCTGTAGAAATTAGTGTCACAGAAAAAGGAGTTATTTAGAGCTACAGCAGAGTTTCTTATTAAAAGAACTAGGCAAAATTAATATTTTGATAGGAGTAGACCCTGCCAAATTATCCTCTGGCGAACTTTTAACTAATAATGTAATGATACTATAATGAAACTTTTTGCTCCTTCTACTTACTTTACATACATCTTCATGCCACATTGAGCAAGGATCCTTTATACAATACATTAATACAGCTGTTATTTCCCTTCCTCTGAAAAAGATAAGGACCCTACCCAATGATCTACTAAGGACCCTGCCCCATGTTCTACTAAGGACCCTACCCCATGTTCTACTAAGGACCCTACCCCATGTTCCACTAAGGACCATCCCCCATGTTCTACTAAGGACCCTACCCCATGTTCTACTAAGGACCCTACCCCATGTTCTACTAAGGACCCTACCTCATGTTCTACCTACCATCCTTTCTTTGCTTGGAACAAACATCAAACTATATGTCATGGTACTGTGACAGCTTACTTTATTAGATCACGCTCTGCCTCTGATAACCTCTGACATCTTCTCCACATAATTTATTCTGCTGATCAGTCTAACTCTCCCTGTGGAATATTTTCTTTAGATGCCATGAAAGCTTTTGATTGCCTTGAATTTAACTGCCTTTGGTCAGTGCTGAAACATATGGGTCTGGGCTCTGGTTTTATTCATATGATAAAAGTGGTACACTTTAACCCAAGGGCAGTTTTTTTAAACTATAATGCCATATAGAATATTAAGAAATGTGATTGTAATGCATTATAAAGAAGACATTTAGAGGAAGTGTTACTGAGGTTTTTTGTGTCATAGTGAGGTTTAACAGCAAGTAAGAGGCAACACTGGAATTTATTGCCAGCAGATATCCACAGCTGATATATAGTGGACAGGTTGAATAAATGTGCTGACATTGTCTGCCTTTACATAACACACACTCTGTTATGTATGGAGGTGCTAGACCACAAAGTGTCTTATCAGTGAGACTGGAGGCCAGTATATCATGCGAGAATAGGTGTGATATTTTCCTGTTTTCTACCTGCATGTCTAGCCGCATGTGCGTGTTCTAGCTGCTGTAGCTGGGCCAAGCTACAGTATCGCTATCAATTTTAAGTAGCTAGTAAAAGTGCATGGCAGAAGGTCAGTTTGGAGAACACAAATGCATGTCAATTGTTAATCAACATGCAAGAGGAAAGAAGGTCTAACTGTATTGATTCAGATATTGCAAAGGAGTTTTTTAATGCTATAAACATTTTCAACCTGAAACAGAGAAGGCTGACTGATGAAATATCCTTTACCTGAAAGTCTTTGTTACAATGTTGTTAGTAAGGTTTTCCTAAACAATGTAATTTCTCTCATAGTATGTCTTTACCAGCAAACGTGATTTCAACACCTATTTGTTGATCTCACTTGATGGCAGAAATGTAGGTATCAAGCTGAGTTTTTATGGTAGCATCTCTGGTCTACAGACTATACCACTGACCGTGTGGCCTCTCACTGACACCACTCAACCTTTTTGCTGCAGTTTAAAAGTGAAATGCTCCCGTGCTACCAGCATTTCTGCCAACGGCGGGGCCTAGGGGGCCAACAGTTAGGTAGAAGGTGCATGGATTGTATTGATGAGAAACACCTAAATAGATTATAAATGGAAGGAATGAATGGTTTTTCTTTAGGTATAGGTTTAGACAGCTCTACAAAATTATTAATAAAAGATACAAATTAATTCAATAAAAGATTTAAAACGATAAAAGCAAACTGAGGTCCAACTGGGCTGAGCTGAGGGTAGCTCAAGTATTGGCAACTCTTTAGATTTTACATTGAGTTTTTCACCTTCCAGAATGAGGCAGTTTATCCAATAACTGTGCAAGTTATTATATTTTTAACCAATTGCTGCTGAACCAAACCGATATAAAGTTAGTTGCATATGCTGTAAATGTAGTTTTAGGCCAAGGCCACATAACTCATTCACTCTATTTCATATAACAAATAGATAGATGTTACAGTAATGATACAGTAATGATATGGCATTTCAAGATTTCAAGAGCTAACAAATACAGAAATCAAAGACTACCAAATGATTACAGAATCTAGCAGTGAAATACTAGGTTTTCCATTTCTCACTGTAGGTGGCCATGAGTATTGCCCTATAGCAACTGCAGTTTTTCCATGACTACCTAAGATATAAGCCATCTCATCCCAGTACAGCACAGAGTGCCGTAAAATTAAACTCTGATTCATTGCATTCATGACAGATGCCATTTCATTTGATTAACTGTGAAGCGAGATCTTACAGATACTGCTACCTACCCATGGGATTCACCCAGTATGCTGCAAACTCATACTGTTGGGGTTTTCAGTATGATAGACTGCATGTTGAAGTGGCCAAGGGGTGGCATTTTCTTTTCAGTGGCTTTGAAAAACAGTCCTGTTTTAGGACTGATACGTATTTTATTCTAAATTGATTTTTGGATGATGGCTATGGAATATCTTAAACACATTTGTGGATGCGTAACAGCTTCCTGACATTATGACCGGAGGAGAGTTCATTGCTAAGTGGAGAATTGATTATTTGCAAACAGCAGTGACCAATGATTATTTTAAAATGTTTCTAACACATTTGTTGTCTGGCTAAAACTCAAGTGAAATAAATAATGGTGTTTTTTAGCAGGGCCATATGAAGCATCCTCTCTACGAAGCCCTCATGTATAATGTAACAGAACATTTACAGAGATGCTTTCGCCTCAAGACCACATTGCATAACACCCCCCCCCCCTGATTTTTGCCCATCCCCACGACAGACTTGGCTGAACGCCTACATGCTTCTAGCATAGCACTGGCACCATGGCCCCAAAAGCCTCTCATAGAGACGGGTGTGAAACGGTCTCTTTTCGCCAACCTTCGTTTAATCATCGCCCTCTGTCTCTGGTTCCTGCTGCCACATGCAACGCTTCCTGCTGCACAGCCACCTGGTGCTCTGTCTAAACGCTCCCGCTGGCCCCATGCCTGAGACGGGCCTTGAGTGAAGCTCTCTCCTGAAAGTAAACAAGGCTTTTTGAAAACATACATGGGGAATTGATGGAGTGATGGATGGCTTCACCACTGGATGCTGTAATAACAGCTGTGTGGTGCCGATGTGTGGTTAATGCAACAGATACGTAGCTTTACAGCCACATGATGCCCTATGTGATCCTGGATGTTGACACCCGGCTTGTTGTCATTACATGTTTCCCCATTGGAAAGCATGCCTCAGGATATCCTTCAGCAGCTTCTCAGAAGTTGGTGTCACACGTTAAAGTGAAAATTAAGTACATTGGGATGATTTGGGGCTGATGTGTGGGTAATCTAATGCGCTAACACTGCAAACACCTGGGGCTCAGTCCAAAATACAGACTCAGAGTTCATTTATGTTTTGTTTATTAATTCTACGCTTAAAAGGATTATATTGAGGAACAGAGAATTAGCAAGCTGGTATGACTAGCAGCAGTTTCACTGTTACACAACCCAGTCCTTTCATATCCCCAGCATGCCAACATCATCTCTAGATGCCCTAACAGTGATGTTGTGAAGTGAAGTTAGACACAGATTGGACGATGGTCTTGTGATTTATTACAGCACAGTTTGACAAAGAGAGCGTGTCCACAGGACCTCTGGGTCATTTACTCACGATTTTAAGCACATTTTTAACATGAACTTTCACCAGCAAAATTCTCCCTTGAGCAGCCAACAGTAATCAAATTAAAGTCATCGCTTGTGTACATGCAGAGCCTGACATTAACAGCCTTGTGTTTGTCTCATTGATCCAGCTCAGTGCCAAGGTCTAACGCCTCGCCTCGCTCTCAGTTCCTCTGCGCTGTCTCTCCGGTGCCATTTTCTGCTCTCCCTCATGGGAGGACAGCAGCCGCATACAAATGATGTGTGATATTTAAACGCTTGTAACATTTGCTGGACTCAAACAGTCTTCCACTAAAGCAGGTCCCTGCTCCCCACAGCAACAAATACATGCAAATCATCACCACTGGTCATTTCCATCATTGGTCTCGCCGCTAAACGTTTGGTTCCACTGAAGAGAGCCGTTCGAAGCTGCATGGATCCTTCTCCAAGATGTTTGAGCAAACGCGCATCTAATGTGTTGGATTAACCGTGGTGCGCAGAGATGCAACCTGATTAACCTCATTGATAATGAATGGAAATTTATACAAAAAAAAAAAAGATTTCCTGGTGCACTCTGGGAGGCAAGGGAACATTCAACAATGAGCAAATAACAAATAAATAAATAAGCCTGACAGAAACAGGATTAGCATTAGCCTGTATTGTTTCTATATGCACTTTGTGCCAAAACTGCTGCCTCCCACAACCAGAAACATTCTCCCACTACCAGAAACAACCTCCCACAACAAGAGAGAGGCTTCTTATGATGTCATCCAGAATTTTACGACCTAACAGCAGGTAATGATGCATCATACTGAAGGGCACCACCCTGCACTGGGCCCTGGCTGCCACAAGCCTCTGTCAGTAATATGGAGAGGGCCAATGTTTTTTAAAATATTACTTTGAATTGCCTGAGTTACAATGACATTCCAGAATGTGCATTTTCAGCATGCTGTACAAACACATGCCCATATACAATACATTGTTTGAGAGGGGTTATTTTTGTATTGTTTAAAAACAAGGGCATACCACAAATATTGACATTCAAATAACTCCATGGATGACTGTAAATGCAGCCGTAAGGAGTGGAAGATTACTACAATGACTTACTTTTACTCACAACTCATATCGTTAGGCCTACATTTAAACTTTTTCCATTCGGAAGAAGACACTTTCCTCGAAACCAACTTAAAAGTGAGGCAGAGTATAACCCAAACACACTATCGTTGAAGGATCCAATGTTGTTATCATCTTTCATCCGAGGCATCTAATGCTGGACCAACTCCCCATTACATCAAAGTATGAAAATGCTGACGATTAGGCCTGATAATCCCAGCGCGTTTCCCTGAACACATGTAGAAAAAGTGCTCCAATTAATTACACATTACATCTCAAATATATTCCACTGCATCTGAGCCTCTGCCATTAGTTCCAGAAATAAGCCCCAGTCATGAAGAAACTCTGGCTGGCTGTCCACTGTGAGCGCAAAGCGAGCATGAAGACATTCTCCCTTCATTTATATGCAGGCGGGCCCTGATCTCCCCCAGGCGTGCAGGCGTGCCTGAGTCAGCACTGGGAGAGGCATCGACTGGTCTGTCTGCAGAGAACCGTCCAGCAATCCAAACCAGGCACAGCCGCAACCGTCCACAACAGACAGGCTTTATCTGCAGATGTAACCATTGAGGCTTTCCCTCTGGCTTTCTCCTCTTTCTAAGGAGATATGGAGACCCTAGGCTAGATGCGAGATGAGGGTATGGGTCTGGTGTGTGTGTATGTGTGTGTGTGTGTGTGTGTGTGTGTGTGTGTGTGTGTTTGTGTGTGTGTAGGGGGGTGATAAGGGAAAGATGTGGAAATGTCTAGGGCTCTCAAACAAGCATCAGCAGCGCAAAGAGCAATGAAGATTGGGATTACTGATTTCTAAAAGAAGCATCAACAATTCATAGGCCTGCATGTTCATTTTTTAAACAGATTTGAAAATTATAAACAAGTAAATGACAAAACCTTATGGTTCTTTTTTAGACCTTTAATATGTCACCAAATACCTTGAGACCACTAAACCATAACAAACCAATTTACCCAAGATACCAAAGACAGGCAAGGGTTCTTTTGCTGTAACAAGAAAAAACACTGTGATCCCGAGACAGAACAGGAAAGGAAATCATGTTTGGCCTTACTAGCTTTCTAAAGCCATGACAGATTCATGCGATGTTATACCCATGCAGGTCATATGAAAACAAAGTGAAGGGGGGCTGTTATTCTTTTTTTAAACAGACACCAATATGACTCGTAGCTCTGGTTCAAATAAAAGCCGTATGTAATTCACATTCTTCCATTTCCTTCACCCACTGAAGTTGTACTGACGTTATGTCTCCTGTGTACTTCAGCATGCCAAATAAATACTAAAACTACATTTTTCATATCTTATTTATTTGCTGAATCATACAACAAAGTCTGTAATTTCTCTGATTCAACAGCATCCCAAGGATAACTTTAGAAAACCCAGTGCTTTGTCTTTTCATTATTTCAAAAGATACAAAGTTTCCAAGGTACCACACCATCACAGTCTGGTGGGGAAATGACTAAATATGTATGTTCTTTCTTCAAAAGGTCCTTGCATATTCCTGCAAGTAAATCTGTATAAGTCTGTTTTTCTGTAAACAATTGATGGCCTCATGAATGGAAACCAGTACAAATTTGAAGTCTTATAGACATTATCATAATACCTCACCATTAGCCAGAGGGCAGTGTCCCCATGTTAAATGCTGTATGGCTCTGGACAGCTATTTTAAATAGGATTTTCATTGCAGGCAGTCAAATGCAACGATTCTGTCATTCCGCTATTGCAGGTAATCTATTCACCCAGGATCCTTGACTGATTAAAGAAAAAAAAAAACGATCCAAGGTCACCGGGGAAAAGGTTATAGCCATTATTCAGAGTCACTGGTTAAGAGCTGCCTGTAGCATATACTGGTGCTTTATGATAACGAGCTACTATAGAACATAAATAAGGACAAAAAATGTCAGCTTGCTGTAAATCAACTAGTTTTTTTTCTTTCATTTTTCCTTCTCAAACTGCAGCAGAATCAGTCATTATCACATTCTTAACAGACTAATTGTTATGCAAATGACTTCCTGTCTAAGTCCGAGGCATTTACATTTTTTGATAAGAACTTCCTCCTTCCTCTGTTTCAACAAAGACAGGCACTCTGAAACTCTTGTTATGTGGTGGGCTCGTGAAGGCGAAGCCATTCTGCCCTGCCACGATGTGAGCGCATGAATGAGACGTGGAAAGAAAACAGCGCAGTGAGAACTGAATACATTATTAATTTAGATAAGTAACTGGGGGCCAACACAAGCGGAATATGAGAGATGTGACTAATCGTTCCTCCCTCTGTAGACTTGCACCACACATTCCAGTAGAGGTAATTACAATTGCAAATATCCCTACCTGAAACACATGTGGGCTTGAGCTTTGAATCACAGCTGTGATTCTGAAAACATTCTGTGTTTTTTTGCTGCTGTTCTCATGGCAACCTATCCATATAAGGTGTTTACTGTAGCCCTGGACTGTAACATAGCACTGTGTAATCTGCTGTTCCGAACAACATGATTGCCCACATCTTCAGCAGCAATGCATAAAAACATAGAGTTTAGGACATACACTTGCCTCAATAATGCAACCAAAATCCAAATGTCCTTCATGCAAAATGTCCAACATTTTCACAAAATAAATGGCACAGACTTTGTGGGCAACAGGAGCTCTGAGGGACTGTTGACTTTTTTATTTTGGCAAAGGTACCCAGTACACTGCAAAGTGCTAATTTAGTTTCAGCTTCACCAACTGTACCAAGACTTCAGGCATCTTAAGCCTTCGTCATTGTGTGGGTGTGGTTTCATTTCATGGCGACCCGGGTCAAGGCTTCACCATTAAATCTTATTTCCTTTGATAACAATGAGGAGGCTCTACATGCAGCGTGCTGGCAAACCACAGTGATTAGTCCTGCAGAGGATGCTGGACTGTTTGTCTGCTCTCCAATCATCCATCTAGGCTTTATGCTGGGAGAACACACTCTGACATCTCCCTGGATGCAGTAGGTGTAACACGGCCTCTTCCGACGGCTACCCTCTGGTGCCAAGCTGTCACACACCCCCTACCAAATCTGCCCACACATTTCAAAGCTGCGTCTCTCTCTTGCGAAAGAGACTTGCACTTCCCACCAGTGTTAAGAGAGCAAGAACTCAGGGAAAAATCTTCCAAGTGGTCTTCTCATTCCTTTGCTTTTTGAATGCATTTGAGAGCCTGAAGCAGTCTGACTTATTAAATCTCACAGAATGCTTCTGTATCACACAAGTCATTTGAGATGGAACGTAAGGGGAGGACATAATAATGTGTTTGGGCTGCTTAATATCTTTTCACGTTCCAATGATATAAGCAGTTTATTTTGCTTGAGTTTAATCCCTCCAAAAACCTTGTCTTCAGCGTGTCAGAATTCACGAGGTTAAATGGCAGCCACCTGGGGTCCAGTCCTCTCTGAACAGAGAGTTAATTCATTATTTCTCCCAAATAGACTTTGTTTTGATACTATCAAATTGAGCTGATTCCAGCTGGAGTCATCGTCTGAGGGGAAAAACAGAAAGAAAAGACACCACAGTTTAATTACTCAACGTTTAGAAATGCATGGAATTCAGCTTTTTTTAGTTGACTTCTCATCATTTTGGAGGACTGCTACATTCTTATCAATTTTCCCAAGTGTGTCTCAGCTCCATGTTGAGTTGCCAGGGGCTGTGGGCAGGCAGGTTCTGCCAGCAGAGCTCACAGTACTACACACACACACACACACACACACGCAGACACACGCAGACACACGCAGACACACACACACACACACACACACACACACACACACACACACACACACACACACACACACACACACACACAGACACAACCACACACAAGATATTTCTTCTGCCACCACAGCAGCTTGTGATGCTGGTGTGTCTGCCTGTCATATGGCCAGACTATAGTGGAAGGATGGGTCCATTAGAATCAAAGCCTGTAATAACAGCAGACATTATTAAGACTAAACAACAACCAGGGACACACACCAGCCAGTTTCACAAGTCAGTCTCTGACACCAGTGGCTATGAAGGTATTATCCACCTGTTTGCAATTACACAAAAATAATTGATAGTACTATGGTGTTTTTTTCTAATGCATTTTTACATACCAGTATTCTTGTCAAACAATATGGAGAGTGGTAATCTGAAGACGTCCATGCCAAAACGGTTCAGTCCAACAATGTTCAGTTCAGCAAAGCTGTGTGGGTGTACATTGCCACACATTTTCCTAGAAATGATGAGACCTGCCAGAGTAATGTATGTACTGCAAACAAACATGAATTATTCCATGTACCAATAATTATTAGATTTGTGGCTACATCAGGACTAAAGCCCATGTCCTGATTATGTGACCGGTCAGCGGAAATGAGGAAATGCTAATCACATTACACAGTCTTGCCTGGTATTGATCTAAAGGAACGCTGTATTATCCTGTAGTTTGACAAATCATGTTCACCGAATTACTTCATGGAAAACCCTTTAATATACATTATGTTACAGCAAAACAGCGATCTTTGGCAGCTGTCATCAGATGACCTCAAGCCAGAATTACTTTATATATCAATGCCCAAAAAGGACGTATTTCTACAGATGTTTGATGTACAGATGACAGTTTTTTTCCAATCTGACTAAATTGTATCCTTTGTTTGATACCAATCCTGGACAATCTGATTAATGTGCTTTTGGAAATGAATTAGCAGTCAATCAGGTGATGTGGTGGATTTGTCATTAGTCATTTGCAGTTTTAATTGTGCATGTGCATGTTATTGTCATCTCTGATTACAGCGAGTGTGGAGTACACTTGAAAGATTCCTGTGGTTCTCTCACCTCCCAGTAGAGCTGTAATTTGGCGAGATTATGTCCCCTGTGAAGACATTATTTCATAACCTCCCATTTCAGAATTATAATGAGTCTCCAGGGAGCGCCTACTTTTAAGGGGTTTCTTATTCTCAATGGCCACATTTATTGAAATCCGATCCACTACACAGCAAGTGCACAGCTGCCCTACGGTATCTTTAAATCAGTAGTTCTAAATCAGAACATCACGCCAGGAAAAGAAAGATAGTTTATTGGCATGTAACAAACTATATTACATATTAAGTGACAACTGGATTTTTGTTCACAACTTTTCTGTTTTCTCTATTGTTGTCTGTGCCTCAGAGACATGTTTTTATTTTTCTCTGTAGCTCATTAATGTTGTTCAGTCCTTTTTTACTTAAAATTGGTTCTGAAAGTTTATGGCATGCCTTAGGTGACTGTTTGAAACATCACACTGAGCTCAACAAAACACTGACTACAAGACTACATGAAATGCAACACCAGACCACTGTTCACTATGGACTGGAAACATTGCAATGTCAGCTTTTCATCATTCAAGTGAAAATCCCAGTAAATCAAAAATAACTTGATTTGATGTTGCAGTGTGAAAGACTGAAACGCTGAAACCAAAGCAATGATTTCTCAAAGGCATGAATACATCTTTGGTTCTCCTAAACCAGGGATACTCAATAGGCGGACTCCGGTCCGGATCCGGACCCAGACGCAATCAAATTTGGACCGAAGCCAAAATCAACGTTCTAATTTAATCATGATCCAAGCGAGTTTTCATTGGTGCATGATTTCGCGCTATATATTTTTTTCCTACTCAATGTGGTTTCTATCTTCCGTAATCAGGAGCTGTAATAACAACATCACTATGACAACTCACTCACTCAATGTTGGCCGTGAGCTCTGTGGGTCACACAGGTTGTGTGTGTCAATGGCAACAATGCGGGCAGATCGATTTGTGAACGGTATCTGTTTCTCAGCAAACGAAAATCATGGCGTGCATTAAACCCGACAAAAAACGAAAAGTTGATTCCAAAAATCGCGAATTAAAGAAAGAGTGTACTGACAAGTATGCATTTGTGCTGCCTGTGGGGAGCACAAAACCGATGTGTTTAATCTGCAAAGAGACGGTTGCCCTTGTCAAAAGTGGTAACATGAAACGTCACTATGAAACAAAGCATGCACACTTCGGACAAAATTACCCCCAGAACTCTGAGGTAAGGGCCAGAAACCATCTGCAATCATCATAGCAAGCAACATGCAGTGTAATAGTTAGATCAGCCACACAACAAGAGCGTGCATACCTCAACATAGTGTTGTGAGTCTGCCTTTTCAACCATGAATATGGTGAAAAACAAATACAGGAGCACACTCACTAATGAACACTTACATCGGTGCCTCCGCCTGGCCTTCACACCTTTTATGCCCAAGTTTAAAGCACAAAAAAGGTGTCACCTTTCACAAAAATAAAGCCAGACCACATCACCTTTTGTGCATAGTTCGAACGTTTTTGTTGGAGTTATGTTTTTGGATTTTGACCGTCACTGTTCCGGACCCTGGAGTGAATGGAAATTTGGCGAGTGGACCTTTTGGGTATCTAATTGAGTACCCCTGTCCTAAACCATTACGCTCATTGTAATCACTTTCTGAATTTGAATAAGTACATGTAAGTAGATTAGTGAGAGCTGAGTCATTTAACATTGATTATTACTTTCTTTATGCTTTCTCTTAAGTTAAAATGATCACGAAATGACAGAACGGATCAAGAGAACATTCTTGCAGAATTAAACATAGATTACATTATTATGAACCGGTGCGCATAGAGTTGTTAAATCAACAGACAAATACATTTTTGATGTACTGACTACAGACACGGAACAGCAACAAGCGCACGTTATAAAAAATTAAGCTATTTCTTGAGACAAGACCTGCAAATTGCTATGAAGACACAGCATCATCGGGCACCAACACACCCTTTTCTACCTCCAAGCTCGCAAACCCATCACTTCATTACCCTGTGGACACTGGCTCCGGTGAGGCCAGTCTGATCTCTGTTTTTCCTTGCAACTCGCACACACACACAGAGCGGCTGCGAGACACTTGCGTGGATAATTAGGAAAACATCGTCCTCTGTGACTTTTCCTCTATGGCCCTGCCTGTGTTTCATCCCGTACGAAGGACCGGGAAGCACATGCTCTTCAAAGGCAGTGGAAATTGGATGCTTAATCGTGCTGAACCTCCAGTAATGCGGTGCCAGACAAAGACATGCAGGCAATGCATCACGGCCAAGTCTGCCTTAGCAACACGGGCCTCGAGAAGGTTGTCAAGAAGGGAAAGCGAAGGAAACTTTTTAGCTTGTTTTCGAACGCTGAAATAAAGACTATTTTTGGCATGACTGGTACAGTGCCACTTGGATGATGTGAACAAATCAGCCCATACCAGATGATTAGAATGAACTTGAGTATGTCTAGAACTGTTAGAAGTTCTCACGCACTGAGAACCCTGATTTCAGTTTGGGTTGGTTTTTATGTGCTCGCATGTGTTTGTGTGTGTGTATAATGTTTGATTCATCATGAATTTATTTTGTTTGATCATATGATTTTATTCTGTATGTTAGTTGTGTTGTTTGGTTATGTTTGAGGAGATAAGAAAGAAATAGTCAGCCATTTGCCATCTGGTGGCATGCATACTTTTTGCCAGGCGTGTAAGGTCATTATCTCAACACTGAACTTACTGACTGACTGGAGTTTGGACTGTTATGAGGGTGATCAATAACTGACTTGTCTGTAGGCTAAAGTAAATGCATGTCAAACTGTTCTACTCACTCAATACATGAGGCATTGAATTAAACATGGTTATAGACAGAACAACATGAAATATTATGTCACAACATGTCACACTATAATTTACCTAACTGACATCAATATATAACGAAAATACAAACTTGTTTGTTAATATAGTGTGTGTGTATGGGGAGATCTCATGTGTCGAATAACACAGAGAAACTCTAGTTCCAGAGTACTGACATTTTGTCTTACATTTCACTGACTTTTGACCTTCAATACTGAAACCTTGGACAATTTGACACCTGAACACTTAACCTTAACCTTGTTACTGTTTTCTATTTTATACCACAAAACAGAATTACAACCACTCCTCAGTTGCTCGTACACAAATTGTTATGCGAAAGTTAAGCAGAACAGAGCAGTTATGCAGAACCGGTTTGTAGAGTATATATTACTCTCCTTGTACAACAACAAAAATATTTTTTGCTGGATTCCAATCTAGATTCATTCTTAAATGTTTCATGGATCAAACTGTGCTTGTGCCTTTTGAAATGAAAGATAGAGCCGAACTGATGGAACATTTAATCCATCTTATTAAGCAGACGTGTGTACAACAAGTCTACTTAATTGCTTTAAAGCTGCAAGTATGTGACCAATAACTAATGCTGTCTTCTGCTTTGCAACCTACATCTAATCTATCCTCCTATATTTAGCAAGAGAGTGCATGGGCAAGACTTGTAGAAGCTTACTTCTGTTAGTGGTTGATCAGCCGCTCTGCTGTTTAAAATCAGTGGACTGAAACTCCAGCACTGCCCTGTTCTTGTGGGCATGCAGACATTTCACTAAAGTAAGCTGAGGGTCACAGTGCAAATGTTAAAAAGCAGAGTATAGAGGAGCTAATGTCACACATGGATGTATGCATAAGAAGCGCCGCTTAAGAGGAAGCAGAGGAGTGTAGGCGTGGAGAACAGCCTGGGGGAAATCTGGCCCAAATACACTTGAGCTGTACCTGACGCAGGCTTATGATATTCTTCATCCGTATCTGACAATCGTATCGCTCTCGGCTTCCAGGCAACTGTTATGGAACAGAAACTCTCCAGTGTACCGAAGAAATTGCATCACGTCACTGTATCACAAAAAAAAGAATGTCATCATTACAGTGGAAAAGGCCTACTGCCCAGGAGCTGAAAGCTTCCTGCTGGCTGGCAACTGAAATTGAAATGCAATGCTTGAAAAACTACACATAGAGTGTTTCTTTTCTGGTGTTGGTTTATCCGAGTGTCTTTCATCTTGAGATTATGCTCTGGTCACCCAGTACTTTTATTCTGGTGAGTACCAGAAATGTCTGAACAGATGACGAATAGGAGGTTACTATGACAACGAGGTGAACAATTATTTGCCGCAGGAGGAGAGAGTGGTGTAATGACGCTGGCATGCTTTCTTCAGGATATAAAACACCGGGCCAAGACAACGTTTGGGCTTTCTGCTCTTATTGTCACAGATCATTAAGTCACATTTCACCTCCTTCACGAATGTTTTTCTCAACTTATTATCTTCTCTTATCTTCTCCAGTCAAGTGCCTTAACAGAGTCAAGCATCAAGGGGACAATTACTATAATTTAAGCACTTAGATGATGTCAGACATCAAGCATTTGCTGTGGGAACTGTCAGGGCTGAATACATGCAGTGGCAGAGCTAACAAATGAAGAAGTGTGTGTGTGTGTGTGTGTGTGCCTGATGGGTACGTACGTGTGTGAGGTGTATGTGTGTGTGTGCACACTCATGTACAAGTGCACACGTGTGTATATCTGTATGTGTGAGGGTGGTTATTCACTATTCATTAGACACTAATGTTTTCACCATGTACCTAGCATCAGTCAAGAAAAGCATTTACATTTTTAGCCTTGACTTCAACATCCTGCAGACATTACATGCAGTGCTCTCCACAAAGGAGAAGTGATTTACTGCTATGAGGTACGCTGAACTGGCACGCATTACTTTCAAATCCACCCCAACCGCTTCAGTAGCCATGAATGATAAAATCTGTGAGGTGACTAAAGATTCAATTCCTCCAGTAATCCTGATTAATTTAAACAACTGTAAATACCTAAATCTCAAAGGGGTGCACACTGTAAGTGTCTTATTTCACCCTGCAGGCATGTTCAGTAGACCGACATGACACTCCAGGCTAAAGTCCACTACCTCAAGCTCATTAATGCAGCGTCAGTTGGCCTAGAAATACCCTTGCATGCAGAAATCTATAGGAAGTTCCTGTGTGACTTCTTCAGCGCTAAATTAGCCCATTTTCTTAAGTGCAGGAGATAAAACACTTCCCTGGGTTTTTTTTCTCTCCTCTCCACTCACCAGCCACTGGCAAGAAGTGTAATATACTGTATCTAACATTTCTTTATCCGGCACTAGCTTTGGTGCTTATAAAATAAATGCTTAGAAACTGGGACTTCTCTACTTCCGAGTGCAGATTAAGAGCAATCACTGTACCATGAAATCACAATTCAGTTCAGTCAAGATCTACTGACACTAGGATCTATAAGAGAAACATCATGTTTGCTCATGCAAAGAGATCCAGACAAAGAAACATGCATTAGTGTCTTGACCAGACGATTTTTTTAGTTTGATGTAATCCCAACATATTTGACTCCTTTTAAGGTAAGTGGCAGGAAGTGAAGCATTTCAGAGGTGTGCAAATAGCTGACTGGCAGTTGAGTGGAAGACAGTTACAGTGGCATTGCCTTAAGTGTGCTCAGGAGCCTAATGCATGATGGCACAAGACTTGGCAAAGATGTCTTCTCTTCTCCTTATCAAACTCTTTATTCAAAAGGTTTTGAATAACATGCTTGGAGGCCATGGTATGGTGAAAGGACCATGTAACATATAGAGTAAGCTATGAGTACAATAAGGCTAAAGTCTTCCTGTTTACATGGAAAGAGAACAGGATTTTTTTTTTGCATAGTGCAAAAAGATTTTCAACATATATATTCAGTGGTGATGTTCAGAAATGTCCTTTGCCAGACTTTTACATTTCTTTAAATATTTGAATATATATATTTGTGGTAAGCAGATTTTTTACAGTTCAAGAAAGCTTGTTTTCTGGGAAATGCAAAATGCCTATTCCAAAAAGATAACAGGAGCAGAAAAATTAGGTTAACATTTTCATGACTATGCGGACCTCGTCCCAGAACACACACAATACACCCTGGCTCTCAGACTGACAAGTACCTGTCCTGTGCCTATGTGCGCCCCCTCTGTAACAAGGCTTTATGTCTGCCCTCTCAAAACAGCCTCCCGACGGCCTGGTTTGTTTGCTCTTAAATAACGCTAATGAGAGGATTGGCAGCAGGTGCCAGACAAGCTGCCCGCAGCGCTGGGTGGAAGTGAATTACGCCCAGGCGGATGCCTCTGTGACGTAGGCCCAGGCGGACGCCTCCGTGACGTAGGCAGAGGGAGCAGAGAGGAGCCTTTCAGCCCTAGAAGCCAGATGAGAAGAGTGCAGTGGTGCTGACGGTGACTGTGCAGTTTATGCATTTCGTATTTTGGCAAACACTTTTTATCTTAAGTGACTTGGAGGGCGGTGAAAAGAAGCTATTACACCAGTGTTGCATCTCCCCGGGTGCTGACCGCATGACCCCTACTGTCATTTCCCTGCTCTACCCATGTGGTTTACATTTACCAACACCAGCAAATTTGAGTACAGGGAGGATGAATATTTTGTCAGCATGTGCTCTCATTGGGAATCAAAGCCAAGACTGTGGTGTTACTACTAGAGCCTTACACTACCCATTCAGCCATAGGAAGAGAGCCTTCATAGAGACAATAATACTGTAACACCCAAAGCTGAGGGCCATGACCTTCAACCCTCTGGCTGGTAAGTGAGCACACTCACAGACAGTGGCTCATACAAAAGCCATATGGCCACTACTGCCTGCTCTTTGACCCACTAGTCACCTCTCCACAAGGTTTAACTGATAAAAGCATGTAACATTGTGTAAGCTAAATTGCCCTATCCTACAGCTACAGTACCTTCCGATTTAATCCATGTTGACCTCATTGACGCATGGGGGTCTGATGCAGCTGAAATATAATATAACTTGGTTAAACATAAATAACAAAACATACATATGTGAGGTATGATTATGAATGCGTTGTGATGCTATTTTCCTGTTATAAGGCCAGAATTCCTGCCTCCCAGTTTTGTGATCATTTGTGAGCATGCAATATTCCAGAGCTGTTTGCCACAGCCAGAATGCTGGTTTGTGGGGAGGGAAAAAAAGGGATTTTTGTCCATGCAGCAAAACAAGATTTCAGGGATTAGTCTCAAATGCTGTGAAGTAGACTTTTAAGAGTAGTTTGAATTAGCTGAAAAAGGCACTCTGAATTGAATCCCACCAGTTCCAAACAAACTAAAACTGTCAGTCAACATCTAGTGCAGTGTCAGGCTCATGGATGACTCTTTTTGTTAATGCTTCAGGGTATGTAGTGTGATATATTTTTGTTCTAAGCACAAGACATGGGGAGAAGACACAAATACTATTTGTTGGAAGCACAGAACAGTCCAAGAGCTCTCCCATCTCCCCAGGAGGACCAAAACTATTCTCCACATCTGATGTCCTTTGTTGGGTAACCTGACCCCACCAGAGGAGCTGGTGGGTAGCTGTTAGTGGTCAGAGAAACATATCAAACACTGCTTATGGCTGACCTCACAAAAGGTCACCAGAGACCAAACCCCTTCATGGTGCACTTTCTTTTCAATCCCCTGGACACAAATTGACAGTGATTACTTCAAGCCAACATTTCCGCAGTAACCCCAAACAGTAGTATAGATGAAATAGAGCCGTTCGAATGAAAGCATCCTCTTTTTAACAAAAAAAAAGGCATTTTAATATCCTGCACGATACTCAGGCTGGGGCTTAGCAGGTGCTGATCCATGAAATATGCCAGATCAGTCAGTGGGTGCTTCAGAGGCTCAATGCCTGCCATCATGTTGAAATTAAGATGAAAGGTAATGCCCCTTTCAGAGACGTCTGCACTTAAGCACAAGGCCTCTGAATACTAATTCCTGAAACAAAAGTGTGAGAACACACCGGGTCAGTACACAAAAGGAAACTGTCAAGACTTGAGGCAGTAGGCATTACCAGTAGTCACAGACTACTAACGCTGGGTGTTTAATCTTGCATACACCGCTAAAAGAAAGAAAAAAGAGCGAGAGCCAGATTGTGGATTGTGCGGGTCCCCTCGGGGCTTATAGCTCGCTGAGCGGCGCGTCCTGACAGAGACATTCCACTTCTTAGTGAAAGGAAATGTAGGAAAAAGAAAAAAAAAACATTTGTAAGGCATGAGTTTCACGCTGTGTGTTACCGCTTAGCTCTCTAACAC
Organism: Clupea harengus; assembly: GCF_900700415.2. Classification (NCBI taxonomy): domain Eukaryota; kingdom Metazoa; phylum Chordata; class Actinopteri; order Clupeiformes; family Clupeidae; genus Clupea; species Clupea harengus. The sequence continues at coordinate 14,561,147 of NC_045173.1, read as the reverse complement.
CCACACCATGCTACAGAGAGTTGTGTCTTCCAGTGGTTTTGAAAAAATTTGTCCAATATGTATTATCAACCTCGAACGAACATTTTAAGAGTATTAGTCATCAGTTCGGAGAAACCCTGACAGAGCAACAATAAGGGTATTTTTCTACTTGACAATGCCTGCGTGACCACTTGTACGTTTCAAGTGTGTGCACTGCACTGCAGGAGATATGCTGTCCCTTCCACATTTGCTATGCATCTCTACCCCTTATTGAACAACAGGGCTTGGCTGATCAGTGGGAGGCAGGCGCTGGGAGCACTGAGAGCACAGAGAGAACTGAGCGCTGAGACGCGTCAGATTTTACTTGAAAAAATATGACACAGACATAGCATCCGCTAGCGTTCCATTTCCTCCCTTGTCCTTAAATCCAACGCTAAGGTCCACAATTGATCTGCATTTACAGATCCAATTGATTTCCCACGTGAGAACTCATCTTGCATCATGTGGAAGACATTTAGGAATGTGTTAGTACATCTGCCCATGATAATCATGTAGATTAAATGCAATTACGATTAAAAAGCAACTGTATTCTTTAATGTGTAGCGTGGCCTAATGAGCAATGAAATTGAAGTCTGTGTTGTGCTGTCTTCATACTGAGGGAAACGGAAATGGCTCCCAAGCATTCCTTTTTTCTTTAGACTAATGAAATCCTTTTCTCCTTTTTCTGAAGGTCAAAGCTGTTCAGGCACACAGTCCATTCACAAAGATACAAATACAAAAGGTTCAGACACCAAAAAATGATGAGATCCTCTCAGGTATCTTACAGGTACTCCACCACAAAGGTGTCAAGTTTTGCTACTAAGGCACTTTTCTGGCCTCCAGAAAAGGTTTAATCGCTAGGAAAATAATGTAACTGTAACAAGGAACATTAATAACCCTTCGTCATTTTACACTCTGTTATGGTGCTAATTACCTTAAACATCTTCCCATTTTCAAGAACACTTCTATTCACAATGACTATCAATATACACACATAATACACACTACAACCGACCAGTAATATGTTTGTCTATGGCCTTTCCTGCACTGCATGCTTGCTTTGTTGCTAACACAAAAGCCTTTATATGGTACCTCATTCCCTACAGTGTGGTTCATGGCAGCCTTACCTGGAATCCAACCCTGTATTTTTTCTACAAAGCCCAATAACCCTACACCCTAATGACTTATGCTGTGGACGTGCATAACCTATGAATACATTCTTTACTAGTAGCCCTCATCATTAAACAGATAGGACCTGCTTCATGAATGTAGCTTATCCCATGGGTATTATGACCATGAAATCTCAGCAGCAGTTATATCCCTTAACTACAATGGAAGGGACACTGTGAGGCACTGAGATTGTGTTTTTTTTTTAATATGCCGCACTGAGCAAGAGGCGTGTTTGCTGCGGAGCGGTGAAATCCTGGCAGACGGTGACAAGCCGGAGTGTGTGTATGCACTGGAATGCGTAATGGTGTGTAGCACCTCGCCACCTCCATTCAGCCCCTCGGTCAGCACACACACATCCTCGCGAAGCGAACGGAACTCTGAGGACATCACAGAGATGCGTTTCCACAGCCTGCCCTCTTCGAAACTATGTGGCTGAAGTTCATTTGTTTACCACTGGCATTGTGACGTTGCAGCCAGTGCATTCAAGCCAATACAGTGAAGTGTCTGCATTCGCCAGCTCAATGACCTAGCAGCTGTTTGTCATCTCACACAACAATAGCAATTACCCATGAATGATTCAGTTTTGAAAGCCGAAAGCCTAGTTGCCCAGCAACCGACATTTAAATGAAGATATCTCCATCTCTAGCTAAAAAGGTAAACGCAACAGCTATTGAACTGACAGTTGAGGGTGCTTTGAAACGATGTGTGCAACAATTTTCCCTTTGAAAATGTTGGTGTTGACAAGCAAAGCAAGCAACTGAACAATACATTTCTGGCTTCCTGAGACAAGGAGATAATTTAAGACAGACAAAAATCTAATAAGGAGCATGAATTGATGTTTATTGTGAGTCATGCACTGTATTTTAGCATAACCCTGTGTGAGTGACCGGCGCGGCCAGCCCACGATTAGGGATGTGGACTTGGAGATGGTGGTTAAAAGAATTGCTGGAGCAGTGGTTTACGTTTTCAATTTAACAAGATTTATTTTCTTTCCAGGTTGGAATTTTACAAAAGTATGAATAAGCACAAAACAAAGTACTTCAAACAAAAACAAAGTTTCAATATCAAAATGCAGCGTAACAGTGTTACCGTGACAGACAACTCCTCGCAGCAGGAAAGCTGTCCTTCTACCTCCACCCCTGAATGGCACTGAGCTAGCCTCTTAAGAAGGCCTAGCTATTGCCCCTAATTGGCCTAATAGGGCCAACCCATGAATATGGGGAAGCAAAGCACATTGTGCATATTATTAACAAAACCATTCATTCATGAATTATACATTCAAATAACATATCTCATATAATCACTCAAACACCATTTAACCCATTAGCAAATCACCCTACAATGCATAGTTATTACCTAAATGAAATGTGAACACGACAAACACCCCTGTGACATAATGCCCCGCTCCCTCCACTAGTGACACAATGTAAAAGTGCTATCCCAGCGCGAGCACGCTTTCGCGTTGGGACCAGGAAGTGTGAGTATATGTATGTGAACCAGTTTATGGATGTTATTACAATGCAAATGGCAAATGGATGAGAATGTGGGTACCCAGTATATATATATATATATATATATATATATATATCAGTAGAATTGAACAACAGCAGGTGTATGCAAATATTATGTATGAGTGCTGTATATCGCGGCAGACCAAACAATACACCCATTTGCGGTAAACACCCGACACCATTACAGTCTCACATCGTATAACAAACAAACACCACAAACCCACAAAACACCCAACAACACTCTCAACAATGTTCATGGTTCACATCTTATGCAAACTAGAGGAAGACGCTGTGTTATTGTGGCTGCGTGCGTGTGTGTGTGAGAATGAATGGAGTCAACGTCAATGTCGCATTCGCGGTAAAACAGTGCGGAATGTTCGAAACAGTGAGAAGAAATGTTCAGCTTCTCACACCCTGATTCAACAAAGGGGAATTATATCCATACGAGGATAAAGGAATTGGTACTTAGCAAGGATCTTTGTTGCTCTGGAATAGGAAATGGTGCATAAACAGCTGTGAACATTCCAAAATGATGTCCAAAGTAAGGTTTGGTGATGATATAGTATTTGCTGAAATCCTCAAAACACATGTTTGGTGTACCTTTACACTTTTAACTATAATCCACCCATAGAGATTTCTTTCTGTGCCTTAGATACAGAACAGTGACCTTGAAGATATGAGAAGAAAGGAAAGAGCCATGTTTGATGTCATACTTTTGTGATCTTAGATAAGGTTTGAGTCTATTTGATGATGATGATGATGATGATGATAATCTATTGTCTGACATTTTTCTTGCATCACAGCAGCTCCATTTGCTGCTCTTCTAAATTCAAAGGGCAAATCCATCATGCTTTATGCAGCTCACTAAAAAACAAACACAAGTAAAGTGTATAACCAGTCATCATGCAAACTACAACTCAAGGTTACACCAAAGCTGAATGAAAACTATTACTTTTATGTCTGCACGTGTGTTGAAATGGGAATGACTTACTTACTACATGAAAACAAGGGAAAATGTCTCTTAAGACAGTAAGAGCAGTAAATGGTGGAGCTGAAATCCGTAAGCAAAATAAACTAAGCAAAAGTTAGTGGGCTAGCTAGTAAATCCCTCCAACCCATTTCAGGTGCACATTCAAAAGGTTTCTCATGTTGGTATTCAAATGATTCAGATCACATCAAGTTACTGGACTGTCAATAGACTCCTGTATGAAGTAGTCTTTTAGATGAATCAATTTTTATCAATTTATCTTTCAGATGAATCAGTTTCTATCAATTTATAATGACTAATCCAACTGGTCAGATGTGGATCTGCCAGGGAGAAGAGACTGTGTGGGTACAAGTTGTTGAAACTATTTATATTGTGATACCATTGTGGCCCTGCAAGACCACTGCCTGATTCTCAGACATCCATTCTTAAAAATAATTCATAAATCTCTATTACCCTTCATTTTTTCCACTGCAGTATGTAGTATTAATAACTAGTAGTATGGTCATTTAAACTTTGTGTATGGTAGTTTGAACTTTGAGAATTACTGCCCATCGATACTGTGAGAGGTATTTGCCACAGCACCCCTATTATAATCAGTAAGAATTACAGATCCAGTTGAGGGGCTGTACATAGTAAATTCTGATCAGAGCAGAAAGACTGGCATAAGAGCACCAACAACTTACAACTGAGACGGATGGGTGGTATGGGTGCCAACACAGGCACAGACTAACGTAAAATCAGCAGTTTGAGATGTTAGACTACTCAAGCTGTTGTGAATCACAAAATAGAACTGCCCAATCAACCACAACCTCCACTTCAGCATACTCCAGTTTTATTGCAACACACATATCTAATAAATATGGAAGATCTTCAGACAGACATAAAATATTGGTCATTTTCAACCCCAAACAAGGTGTTCAACTCAGTTTTGATCTTGGAAAAAAAAAATCCTACTTAATATAGACACCGTTTCAAGTTCAATTTGTTCACTACGTGAAAAAAAGACTGACAGGACACTGACTTAATCCAAAAAACAATCTAAGAGCTCATGTCAACGTCAGTGTTCATATCATATTGATTCTGAGATTATTGATCAGATCACCAGAGAGTCAGACCATTCCTCACAACAGAGAGATAAGGAAACATTGTCTGTTTTATGAATAAGGAAAGACACTCTGGAAGAAAGACTACACATGGCTTTAGGCACATTACAGGCAACATATAAAGTATGTTTAGATGGTTAAACAGAAATCCTATATAACTTTGAGAAGTAATCAGTAGGTTATATGTTTGACCTAAGTCTCCACGCTGCAACAACTATTACAGTATTACCCTGTAAATCATCAATCATTTCCACACTCTTGAAGAATGTTTTGAGGCAAACTGCTCAATTACTGATATTCACACATCACACATCCAACACCTCACATATTGTCAAACTGATGTACTGTACACACTGACATAGATGCAAGAAATGGCATTTTTACTTAACCTCATTTGAAGTTAACTACCTTAATGGTGCTTGACATCATTTAACTCTAAGGCCAAGCCTTGGATTTAAACCGCTTCTGCATCGAGTGAATCTACAATATAAGTTATAGTGCTGCAATAAGGTATCAATTCAGGTATCAAATCAGCAGTGACATTAAAGGTGTCTGTCATAGTATTTTATCTAAAGCAATTTACAGCACAGTAAGGCTCCTTTGGAATTGAGCTTCTGACCTTCAGGTAGCTATGGTCCATCAGTTCAGCTGCAGCAGAGGCCTTTCTCATAAAAAAAATGACAGGAAATGAAACTCCCTGTGAAGTTTGACCACTGCCAAAGTGGTCATTCAGTGATGTCTGCTCACCCGTGTGAATGTGTCCAGTTGTTCAGAGGCAGAGTGGTTCTACAGTAAATAAGCCATTCTCCTGGTGTGTTCGAATTCACCTGCTTCATGCTTGTCGCAACATTTATTCTGCAAACTTAATTCCTACCTTAATCTGAAGAAAACAAACCTATTAAAGAACAGCATACTGTACGTTAAGCATGATTCCCTCTATTCTACTTTAGAAACCTATGAATGCAGCTCACATAACTATACTGTCCTTGGTGCTTGATCTCTGATCAAGATAGTTTCTCTCACAGGCTAGTGCCTTCCTCAAATCATCTCCAAAAGCATGGGTGTCACAGATAAAACCGCTCAAATTTGGACTCAGACACCTGCGCTCATGACAGCACTACCTCTGCCTATATGTCTCCATTTTCCAAAATGACACATAATAATACCACAGCATCCCATCTCATGATGCCAGCTGCTGTCCTGATGCATTTTTGCTTTATCAAAAAACCTCAGCCAATGCCTCAGTATACTAATGGCATGTAAGGCTGTGGTCTCAGAAAGTTTCTCTCTCTCTGTGTCTCTTATCTATTTTCTATACAGGATCAAAAAGGAAACCTGTGGCTAAAATGCAAAAGAAATGCTAAAAAGATGAAATGATTGACTATAAGAAGTAGTCTTTTTGGTGCTGTGTAGATCGACTCACACTGATGACCAGAAACAAATTAGGAAGCTTTAACAAGGGAAAGTTCAGCAGCAATAGTAAAAAAGAAGAGACTGGACCAGAGGACATATGTCCATGGGTGCTGTGCAGTGAACAGTGAACTGTGTGCATTCTAAGGATCATGTACAGCAATGATCAACATCTAGCATTTAGGAATGGAAGGAGATTTTGGACCTGTTGTGTCACTTTAATTTGAACTGGAAACACCGGATATGACACAGAAATCAATATTAAGTAACACGTACCCGCGCGAGGTCGGAAATATGTAAAGGGCGGAAATGGGTCGGGTTACGATACAGTATATGTCTAGTTGGAAAATCAACGCATCATCTTGTTCATCTCCATGTAAAAATCAGATCGGGTTGAATTCCATCAGTGACTTTGGCTGCCAGGAGTCCCAATGTGAGAGGCATTCTGGGCCTTATGCACTTCATGCTATTCCACAACCTGTCACCTGCACCTACACAGCTGCACAGCAGATGAATGGCTTCCTTGAAATGTGATGCTTGTCAACTACGCAATATAATTTTGAAGGACATATCAGCTCTGGCTGGGTGTATGTCCAGGACAGTTCTCTAAATGTTCTCTTCTCTTGATGTGAGGCCATGTCTACCTCCACCTGTCTCTGCCTACCTGTCTACCTCCACACGTCTCTGCCTACCTGTCTACCTCCACACGTCTCTGCATAACTGTCTACCTTCACCCGTCTCTGCTTAGCTAAATGGCTCTCTGAGGTGTAGTGAATCACTTTGAGGACAGGCCTAGAAAAAGAAAAAAACTGAGACACATGAAAGCAGGCAAACAAGCTATGTGTCAATCCAGGCACTAATTTTAGGATTGTCAATAAAATGTAATTTCTCTGAAACAGAAAGAAACAGCACAGTGTGTAAAGGCAACATATGCACTATGACAAAATAAGCAAAACCCAAATGAATTCCTAACTGTTGATGTCAAGCCAAATTTACTGTCAGCCCTGAATGTCCTTATTGCAGGGGGATTTCACCACGCCTCCTCTGTGTGCAGACACATCATCCTCAAATGTCCTTACAACCTGGCAAATGTCTCCCTTGATTGCATTAAGACTCAGGAACACAGTGGTTTGCCTTATCCCTCTGAGCATGTGCAGGAAGGATAACAGACCAGCTATTCTTCAGGCAAACTTATCTAGCCTTTAAACAAACTAAGACCAAGGAACATTTTACACAAGGGAAGCCTGAGTACACTTTCAATTTGATCACCATAGTTTAATCAATTTAATACCTCTCTAAATGAAATAATCAAACTCCCCAAAGCTCTGAGAAATAAACTGAAAGTAAAGACCAGCACTGAAAAAATAATGCAAACCAGAAAGCACACTTACAGTGGTGAAGTTCATGGGGAAGCACTCCTCTCCTCGATAGGTGCACTGTAGAAGCATCTCGCCGATGTCATGGCCTGTGCGGTTGTAGAAGTCAGTCATGTTGAACTGCTTGGGCTTAAAGTTGGCAAAGTTCGCCTTCTCCTTGAGGGCTGCCAGCACCTCGGGTTCAGCTAGGTGCGTGTTGGCGATCTGGTAGTTCTCATTAAGGAGGGCCAGCAGCTCGCCTACGTGGTAGAGGTCATTCTGGGTGATCTGGGAGAAGCGAAACTCATTGAGGTTGCAGAAAGTGACCGACGGGAAGGTGAGGTTGGGTGCCGCCACCTCGTCCAGTTTGGTCACGTGTGGGTACTCAAAGTAGTACTGCACGCGGTCCATGCACACCAGGAGCAGCAAGCCCAGCGAGCCCATGAATGACAGAGACCACAGGACACGACGGAAAGTCATGTGCCCATAGGCGAAGATGTGGCTCATGCCATGCAGGGTGGAGGAGTTGGCGAAGGCTTGTAGATTGGAGGCTCGGATGCTCTCAATGCTTTCCTCTGAGTCTCCCTTCATGGCTGTCATTGATCCTCACAACCAGCAGGACTTTGGTTAAACGCTATGCTTAGCAACAGAACAGTATGGACCAAGTAACTGTGCTCCAAGGCAGACCCTCTCCACTGCTTTGCAATGTGTGGCGACTGAGGAAAAAAGAACATTAAAAGAATCCTAAAGCGCTACCTGGGAATTGTTGACAACTGTTTTCCAAGATTCCTCTTTCATCGCAGTGGGTTTGTGCAGGGATGTCAGCTGTTCACATAGTCCCGGGGTCCCTCTTTTGCTTTTCAGACTCCTCTTCTATTCTTCACCATGCTCAGCTGTCTTTTGTAGCGGAACTGAACACAATGACAGCTCCTAATACACCCACTTTCGTGAGAGAAAAAAAACCAACAGTGGAAGCCCTAAGAATTCTGTGCTGTGTGCCGGACAATGAGAAAGCTCAAACAGGGTTGAAATAACAGATGTAGAAGTAAGAGACAGAGAAAGAGAGAGCGGCTGCATGTGAGAAGGAGATGGGCGCTGCAATGAAAGGCTCCGTTTGCCTGGAGAGAGGGGCTAACCCTTCAATGGTCAATGGGACCCTTCCTCCTCCAATCCGTAAGAACGCCTCTACATTGCCGGGATAATGCTATGCGATGGATTTGTGAATGGGGAGAAGAATGAAAGAGCGGAGTGTGTTTGTTAATGTCGCGCCTCCTGCCACCTTCTTTTCTCTCCTGCGCCGCTTCTTGTCTCTCTCTCTCCCACCCCCTCCTGTGGCTCCGCTTCTCCCCTGATGAAAATGAAGGGTCATAGACCTCCCACTAACCCACCTCTGTGTCTGACAGCCTGGGATCTGTCGCCTCTACGGGGATCCACCTTCCTTGTTCTGTCACTGGTTCCACAGTGAGGTCCGAAGCCACGGCAGCCCAACGTGTCTTCAGTCAGACTCACTGCTGCTGTTGTCTGGCCACTAAAGCTTGGTTTAAAGCCTGCAAGCCGCTAAAGCAAGCCTCTCCACCCAGTTCAGTATACAAATTTATACTCTGCCTCCTGCCGCCTTTCCCTCTCTTTTTGCGGGCTGCAAGCTAGCTCTCCACCAACCAACCCCCCCCTTCCCTTTTCTGCTCTTTAGTAGTCAGAATCCATCCCACTGCCGAGCGCTTGCCTTGCGTATGTGTCTGTGAGTGGAGAAAGGGGGAGGTATCTCATTCAATACAGGATTCTCAGTAACTCTGCCTGCTACCGGCAATTCCATGCTTTCAGTTTTACAGAGTGCCACAGGTAGTTCATGCTTAGCTCTTTAAAAAGGTTGCTGAATACAGGCATGACTTTTAATGATTTTGATTTGGAAGAAAAATAGACGTTAATGTTTTTATCAGGCATTTCAGGAAATTGTGCATTCTGTATCAGTGACTCTGATTACAAAGCAGGCTTGGTTCCCATGGTAAATATTTAGCCAGACTCATCAAATGACTGTGACGGACCACGCTCTCGCTTCGCCACAATGACAAACGATGGATCTGTGTTTACTTCTTAAATGTCACCGGTCCTTGTAGACTTACCCATCATAGCATAGCACACTAAGAAACAACACAACAAAAACTGTCGCCTGTCCCCCTTTGGCCGGAAAAGAGTATTTGTAGCATCTGAAGAAAAAGAAGTGATTCAGCAATTTGGGTTGAGCTCAATGAGCTGTGGGGGTTAAAAGTTCACTCCACCCTTTGGATTAACCCTTTCACTGCTTCACGTACACAGGAGTGGATTATGGGCCTCAGGGGGGCTCTGAGGAAAGTGATTACCATAACAATGAGTGAATTACCTTGGACAAGGCCAGCCCCCCAAGGAAATATATCCACACCCCTGTTTGGATACCAGACTTTTGAAGCCTAGCAACAAACCCATTGCACACAAGCCAACCAATGCATTTCTATTTTTGGACACTGTGATCACCATATATCAACTTCTTAAGAAACCTACCAGATATTTAATCCATACAAATGCCTATCAAACCACACTTTAACCCAAGCAGCACAGTCTTCACAAGTACTTACAATGTATAATTACTTCAATCAATATGTGAAACACTACAAGTGGTGACATTCCGTATTTATGAGATTCAGCCGTTATGCATCAAATAATTAGGAACCCAGCTAACCTGCCAGGACTGACTATTATTGATGATACAATTACAGATTGAGTACTATTTCCAACTTGTATTTCATTTCCTACTTCACTAATGTTCTATGATACAAGTAAATGCAACACACAATCACACATTGGTAGAATAACTAGCAGACAGAAGCAGTGTTTTCTTGTTATTGTTTTTTGAAGAACCAGGCTATAAGACACTGAAGTTCAGGTAAGGTTGAGCCTGGAACATTATCAAAACGGAGACAGGTCAATTCTGGCACAATAAAATAATAAACAGTCCAAGCAGACAAGAGCTTATACCACAGCCTCTCAAAGGATGCCATGAACAGCATTTTAATGACTGTTCCTCATCCCTAACACGGTCTGCATTTCAATTCAGTCCATCAGTTTGAATCTGGATCTTTGGATCTCTCAACGCTGCTACTATTGAGGTGTTAGGCCAAGGCAAAACAATAATGAAAACACATCTGCCTTGAGGCAAAGGTACCACTAATACATGATTGGATATACTATACAAGACAGTTCTATTCATAACACAGAGTGAACACACTACATAAATTACACTATCCAGTCTTGCCGCAAGTGACACTTAATAGGTTTCCGAGGGAAATATGAAATAAGCTGTTGTTTGACCTGGATATCATATCATTGTGTGTTTTGTAATTGTTGCCACTAGCAATCCTGATTATTATCAGCAGGGCATCCACTGCTGTGAATTGTGCCCCCTCCCCACCTTTTAATTCCTACTGGTGCATTGCTCCTGTTCTGGTAAATTGATACATTTAGTGTAGTAACTGGTATCAAAGTTGGGACCTTGAACAGCTGTATGGCTGGACATCCTTTAAACCATAATGCGGAATGTACTAATGGCATGTACTAATGTCAGTGTAATATATGGCAAATGCTTAACCTGTTTGTTTACAGAAGCCTCTCTTTTATTAGTACTTTCTTTTGCTGCTTTGATCTTCAATTCCTAGCCAAAGCAGGATGAAAGTGTCTGAGAGATATCAGACTTTTACCAGACCCCGTCTACAGCCTTAACCTTTTTAATGGGACAGATGGTTCATGTTCCGGGCGAACAGGAAACGGAGCCATCCAAACATATTGCTGCTTGTCTACTGTAGCTTCAAATAGATGAAGATGTCACCACCAATGCGGATTAATAACAGTCTATATTTTAGCTGATGTTTTGCTACTGTTCATTCAAAGTGACAAGGTAACTTCATATCTACAATATTTACCTTATTTTGCCAACTATAAACTGCACCGTATATAAACAGAATTATAGCATTTTATGTAATTTTATAAAATAAACCTGTGTATTGACAATTCAATCACCCTTCCACGTAAAACTAAATTCCATGTAGTTGCGGTGCGAGCACTACTAGCCATTTAAAAGTTGTATGGGATGCACGTATGCACAAACACACACACACAGGCTACCTCATTCCCACTCACAGTGATAACCATGCATTTATTAAGTGTTATGGTGTTGTGTGTCAAGTGGTTGTGATCACTCTGAACCCAAGACTACCATTTATTGATGAGCTGATTTTGAGAAATTAAACTTTGCTTAAGGTTATGCAGCAAACGGTGTTACTTGGTTGCCTAGTTGCTATGCTAGCTAAATTGCTACATCGATAGCTAAAGGAAATCTTAAACGATTTAAATGCCAGAGTCCCATTTGCATGACACCTTACAGTCTCCTCAAAATTATAATAAGAAAGGTAGAAACCCTCAGTATGCCTGTACAGCTTCATATAAACATGAGTTCATATTATACATGCTAGCAACTACCAACTGTGAAGATGGTTCCCTAAGCTAGAGATAGGAAGTACAGAAAAAAGGGGGAAAAAATGACCATGTATAAACCGCACCTGAGTATTAACCGCAGGGCTACAAAACTAAACAAAATCAATGTATAAACCGCAGTTAGGAAATTACGTTAAGGTTCCACTCAACTAGCTCCAGACAAAAATTAATTAGGAAAATGAATGTCAATCAAATACAAAACAACCAAATATACTCAGCATAGACTACAACATAAAGAATCAGACTCATTCTTGAAGATCTGGTTTATTGCTGTTTTATTCATCTTAAAGCCTACTGTGTGCTGTATTCTCAAGTGTGCTCATTTTCCTGCAGAAATACATCTCTAGTTTCGCACTGTTCATTTTAATCATATATTGATGTTTGGGAAAGATATTATCGCTTTAGCTAATTTTGTCTTGTATCCTAGGTTACACTGACTCAGGGTTCAATCCAATATCACAAAATAAATTAGTTTAACAAACTATATGAGTAATATCAGGCTATTTATATTACAGAACTTGGGACCAGATGCCAGTGGGTACAGTGCAGACAATGAGGATTATATGAGGAATATTCAACAGTTCTATGAAGAAAGGAGTAAAAGGAAGAAAGCTATATCCTAATGTTTCAAATGTGTTTTATTTGGGCTTTTTTTTTAATCTTCTTGCCAATAAATAGTAAATAACTTTTGTTTAGTTATTACATGACCAGAAAGTCACACCATGGGGGCATTTATCATCAGCCACGGTTTTCCACTCAAACTATGTCAGCACACTGTCATTCATATCAGTATTGTTAACATTTTGTTATTCATTTGACTTTAACTGTTGCCATTCCTAGATGGTAATAAATACATATGTTTAAGGAACAGAACCAGAACTTGCTTTCTCACACAGATTCTATGTGCTGCACACAAGAAAGAAGGCGCTAAGGCCTAAGTACACCTGGTTCCAGGCGCCTTACGCCATGGCCAAACATGAGATTGGGGTGCAAATGATGCATGGTTCAAGGCATGTTATTTTAATGGAATTAACAAATAAACATCACCTTGACCATCCGTCATTTAACAAGATATGGCTTCTTAATTTCTCACAGGTACTAATGGGTTGACCAGTCTAGATTACAACTGCAATTTACAATTTACAGCTACCACAACTCCTAAATGTAACAGGCAAAAAGATGATAAGAGAACGGATTCATTCTGAATGCAGCTTCAAGCAGTTTCTCAATGGAAACAGAGCTATAATCCCCAAACTTTACCAGTCAATTTTTGCTAATTATTTTTGGTTGCTAATCTGAATGTGTAAATCCATCACTAGTGTTGAGATATAGAGGTGATATATGAGAGGGCTGTATGTTATGTGTGCGTACGCGCCACCCGTCATTAAAGCAAACCTCTACACTTGGAACAACTTAAGTTAAACACTACTTGCAGCAAAGACAGCAAAATGCTAATTTTCCCAACACAAGAAACACAGAATACAAATGTATTTACACTTTACAAGCATAGATTTCTTGCACTTTATACATATCTGTGTATTCCCTGATGGAAATTTGATTATATAAATGCAACCTCAAGCTTTATTCCAGCATACTCTACAACTGACAGAAACAGATGTGTGAACTTTTCAGTGATAATTACCTTTCAAGTGGTTGGTGGTTCACATAGGGTAATGCTCTGAATATTAATAGAGAAGATATCTTTAGTCTCCTGCCACACAAATGTAACCCCACCCCCACCCCCTTCATCTTTGCCTTTCCATTACATTCGGTTTCACTTGCATCCAGAAATACCAAATTGTCATGCTGATCATGACATCTAAGCATCTAGATCTGCACAGGAATCAAATAATAATGTAAGTCCTGGTCTTTAGCTGTATTCCTTTGGAGATCATTATTATCTTCAAAATGCAGGTGTAAGGTGAGATGAAAATAAAATGGGGGTGTGATTGAAATGGGTTTAAGACCTGATGTTTGTATAGACTGTCAGCTACCTTGGACAACTGCAGGTGAAATGCAATAAGAAATTGAGAGTAAAATCCTTGCTATTCACATATAATCTTCAAATGATCCCCATCATGGCTACCTTAACATATACCAATATCTAAGAGACAGGCCATATATACAGGCCAGATAACAGGCCATATATACAAGCCAGATGACAGGCCATATACACAGGCCAGATGACAGGCCATATACACAGGCCAGATAACAGGCCATATATACAGGCCAGATGACAGGCCATATACACAGGCCAGATAACAGGCCATATACACAGGCCAGATAACAGGCCATATATACAGGCCAGATAACAGGCCATATATACAGGCCAGATAACAGGCCATATATACAGGCCAGATAACAGGCCATATACACAGGCCAGATGACAGGCCATATACACAGGCCAGATAACAGGCCATATATACAGGCCATATACACAGGCCAGATAACAGGCCATATACACAGGCCAGATAACAGGCCATATATACAGGCCAGATAACAGGCCATATATACAGGCCAGATGACAGGCCATATATACAGGCCAGATAACAGGCCATATATACAGGCCAGATGACAGGCCATATGCACAGGCCAGATAACAGGCCATATACACAGGCCAGATAACAGGCCATATACACAGGCCAGATAACAGGCCATATACACAGGCCAGATAACAGGCCATATACACAGGCCAGATAACAGGCCATATATACAGGCCAGATAACAGGCCATATTATACATGGCCATATACACAGGCCAGATAACAGGCCATATATACAGGCCAGATAACAGGCCATATATACAGGCCAGATAACAGGCCATATACACAGGCCAGATAACAGGCCATATATACAGGCCAGATAACAGGCCATATATACAGGCCAGATAACAGGCCATATATACAGGCCAGATAACAGGCCATATATACAGGCCAGATAACAGGCCATACTGTTACAGGGCTCTGTATATGCAGGTCTGAAACAAGACTTCCATGGTCTCTTCAAACTTTGACATGTGACATTATGGACTCTAGTTTGAGATAAAAAAACAGCAGCGCATGGGCACTGTTGCACAAAAAAGAGACGGTTAAGAGAGAGGGGTAAAGGTGTGATCACTGGCACTAAGTGGGCAGAGCCAGAGCCAAAACACAAGATCAAAACACTAACTAAATGCACTTTTAAAAGGACAATAGATACAGCATTTCATTTTAAGAATTTGTTTTTAACACATGATTGCTGAAGTTAATTAATGAAAGGTTTGGTTAAAAACGACCAAACAGACGAGAGAGGAAGAGAACGGAAGAAAGTGGATCGATAAATGAATTCATTTGCATGATGCGAGGCTACTGCTGACTGTATGTGTAGATACAACGACGCTTCTCTGCATTACCCAGAGACGGCTCAGGGTTGGAAGAAACCCATGCGTAAAACACAAGACCAGCAGTACCCATTGGCCTAGATGAATGGGGAGTGTGTAAGATATGAGAGGTTGCAAGTAAAGTTCATGTTGATAAGTTTGACCACCTGGATCAACCTAATTGCATTCAGTTGCAGCCATGCCAGGAAAGGAAACCTTTTATGAAAAATGCGTTTGCGTGGTGCACTACTTCTTTTTCTGCCTTCATCTAATTAGACTAATATAAATGAACCGTAATAACAAGAAAAGCCATTATTGTGTTTTTACATCATGGATGACTTTAATTTACTGCTGACTGCGGAAATATGTAGACATAATGCTCCACTCTCTTCCAGTAAAGGGAACATGATATTTATTTGCCATATGATACATCAGGCAATGCATGCAAATGTTCTCTGTCAGAGAAGACTATGTTGCCATGCCTGCATCCAAAATCCACGCCTCTGCGGAATTTTTGCATTTATCACCAAGTTTCTTACATGTACAGTGGGAAAGTAGGGGTAACAATGCAATTTTTTTTTAAAGTTTGAACTTTAAATGTAAATCTGTGAGTAATTGGTGACTTTTTAACAGTCCATTTCTGGAGTAATCTCTATAACTAAGCCTTATTAGGGTGCTGTCATTCAAAAATGACCACATTGTCATTTTTGCCCAGGCATGGCGGCTGGCAGAAAGAGCTGTGAAGTTTTTTTTAATCATATTTGGATGCCAAATGGATTGACTGAGATCCTTTCTTTGGCCAGAAATGATAATGCCAACATGAAGTACACACATTTTCTTAACCCATCTGGAGTGAGGCATTTGGGATCTTCTAAGAGGACTTTTGAGAAACAGTCTGTACATTCCAAAATTGATTTCATCCAACACTCGGCATTACAGTGCAATAAATTGTAGGCATGCTTGATCCAACGATTTGTGAGACATGGACTATTCCCATAAAACAGATTGGAGATGCACTTAAAATTCACTCTTTGGCCAAGTCTAGAACCCAGAGCACAGTAGGTATGCCAATAAGACCATATATCACACTGAGAGAAAAGGTTTCACCTGGGTCAAGTAAGGTAAAAAGCACTGGAGAAATTGTCTCCAGGGCGCTAACACATTTTATTATATGGCAACGACAGTACGAGCATTCTGATTGGCTAATGGGTAGTCATGGGCTATCGCTCGTGCGATACGTTAAAGCCTCAGTTTGATATTTCCCGGGAAGACCTCACTCTCGGTTAGTAAGTAGTTAGTATTAGGCCTACGTTCTGTCCACAAAAAACTGAAAGTGTGCTGTGAAAAGCTTTTGCAAAAAAATGCCCTGCCATTTGATTGATTGGCTTTGCATTCAGCACCTGGTTTGTACTTTGCTGCTTTTCATTCAAGAAGTGTATGGTTTGAAAATAAAAGTCTAACTACCTTATGAGGCCTCAGCTCATCAAATTGCCCGTGTCACGTTGAAGTTGAATTCTTACCGTCAGCTGCCGCAATTACTCTGCTGGTGTGTGCATCAGGCCGTCCTACAACATTGAACCGTGAAACCAGATTAGAGAAACAATTGGCAGAGAAGTGGCCGAGGGGCCAATTACAGCACTGACAGACTTGCAATACTGATTGGCCTAAAGTGACACAAATGGTGGAGACATCTGCAATCTCTTCAGCACTTCCCAGATCGGACATCTTGAGGTGAATGGCGAGACAATGGCCACCTCTTGGAGAGACTATCGCGAGAAGGAGAACTTGTGGCTTGATAAGACTACACTTATGCTTGTTGGCCACACGCCAAAATCAAGATATTTTTAACTTCAGTCGGTGATAGATCACACCTCTTGCCAGACAGCTGTGACGCCGTCTATTGGATTATCATAATAATTATGAAAAATAACAGGAAAAACAATGGAAGAAATTGCATGGTTATAAGGCAACAATTATAACTCAATTACTGTACGGCTCCTCAGAATGTTGCAAAAAGTTCCATTGATTTAAATGGTCCACCCCAACGTTCAGAAGTCTGATATTTGATTTTTATTAAAAAAATTAGTGACCGCTGCCATTGGTAACGGGTTTTGTGTTTCTAATTCACATCTTTCATATCATTCCGCAAGTAGTCCATTCACTTAACGTAACGGAAATTCATTGTAACTTATCAGTAAGTAATAGGTTGCTACGCAACTATTTTTTCTTATCATAATACTTGTGAAAAATAACAGGAAAGCAATGGAAGAAATTGCATGGTTACAACCAACAATTATTGCTCAAATATTTACAGTATTTCAAATCTAAGCTTGAAAAAGACCCCATTTTCCAGCAGTCAAATGTAAAATCTAACAAACTCTTGCCCTACACTTGCACAACTTACACATTTTATCCCAGAGCTACAGTAACATTTTACATTTCCATAATATGTCATGTCACTTCAATAGTTTAATTTGTAACTAAATCTCTTCCATAAAAGGCTATATTTAGCCTCTTTGAAATTTAACTAATTCTTTTTTTTTTTTTTTTTTTTTTTTTTTTTTATACATTTGTTTATTGAAACACATCACATCACATAGCATAGATCTTGTACAATTAGCTGTGTGTTTTTTTTTTTTTTTTTAAACAGACATACAGATATACAAGAAAGAAAGAAACATACAAAACTTAAAAACCCACCCACACTCCCATCCCAAGTTGGTCCACCTTTCTCTATCAATGTATCGAATCAATCAAAGTATCTGTATGCAACATACAACTGGTACTGGTACTTTAATTCTAAGTAGTAGGAGTCGTAGCTACATTATCAAAATATGAGAGGAGAGGCTGCCATGTAGTGTAGAATTTCCCAGTCGACCCTCTAAGTGAGAATTTTATCTTTTCCAGCTTAAGGAATGACATTAGATCAGTCTCCCAAGACTTATCTGCTGGGGGTTTGGGTGACTTCCAGTGTAGAAGGATACATCTGCGGGCAATCAGAGAGGCAAATGCTAAAACATTTAATTTCTGTTTACTAAATTGAGAGTGGTTCAGGGGCACTCCAAATATGGCAATAAATGGACAGGGAGTGATATCTGTGTCTAGAGCATCAGATATAATCTTGAAGAAGTTCTTCCAGAATCCTGTTAGCTTTGAGCACGACCAGAAGGTATGGGCTAGGTCAGAGGGACAAAGGCACATCTATTACAGGCATCGCTCGTGCCAGGGAAAAACTTTGCTAATTTGGCTTTGCTGAAATGCATTCTGTGCAATACTTTGTACTGTATTAAGTTAAGACGGGCGCAGGATGAAGAGTAATTCACTTGTAATTTGGCCCTCTCCCACCAGGGGTCTTGAAATTGGACTCCTAGCTCATTTTCCCACTGCTGTTTCACTTTGAGCAGCGGCGAGGGGTTGGATTGAAGGATATTTGTGTATAACTTAGACACCATCCTTGTCAGGCTTTCAGGTCTGTCAAGAATCTTTGGTAAATCTGCAGGCAGAGATGGGAATGTGCTGCAATTATCTTTGACAAAACTGCGAACCTGGAGGTAGCGGAAGAAGTTGCCTTGGTGTAGGTCATGCTCATGCGACAAACTTTTAAAGTCGACAAATATCCCATTTAAAAACAGATCTCGGAATGATGTGATACCTTTCTCCTTCCAAAGTGTAAATGTAGAGTCAAGTTTGGAAGGTAAAAAATTATGATTATTGCATAATGGACCAAGGAGGATGAAATTGTTTAGTTTGAAGTGTTTGCAGAACTGTGTCCATACTTTCAAGGTTGACAAGATTACAGGGTTTGAAGTATAGTTTGTGGCTGAGAATGGTAAAGGGGAGCATGTTAGAGCTACAAGTGAGGAGGTGTGGCAGGAGAGGGACTCCATTTTACACCAGTCCAACTCACTCTCATACCACCAGCTGAGTATTTTTTGTATATTTGCTGCCCAGTAGTAGAACATGAAATTTGGTAAGCCCAGGCCACCCTCTTGTCTTGCTGCCTGCAGAGCGCTTTTGTTAATTCTGACAGCCTTGCCTACCCACAAGAATGGGAGGATAATTTGGTCAAGCTTCTTGAAGAATGATTTTGTCAGAAAGAGAGGTAGACATTGAAAAAGGAACAAAAATCTTGGCAAGACATTCATTTTTATAGTTTGTACTCTGCCCGCTAATGACAATGGCAACTTGGACCATTTCTGTAGGTCAGTTTTCACTTTATTCATTAGTTTGCCAATGTTATTTTTATGTAACCCCTGAAATGAATCAGTAATGTTAATCCCTAGATATTGAACACTTTCTGATGAAAGATTGAAAGGTATCTGTCCCTCTGTGAGTGTTTTGGCTTTAGAGTTTATTGGGAAACACGCTGTTTTTTGGAGATTGATTTTGTAGCCTGAAAATGTACCAAATTCCTCTAGTATCTGTATTATTTTATTAGAACAGGCAATGGGATCTGTTATATAAATTAGTAAATCATCTGCATACAGGGAGACACCGATGCTCAATATTTTCCCGTCTGATACCCTTGCAGATGTGCTGATGTTCTCAGCAATATGGCTAACGGTTCGATAGCAAGGGCAAACAGCAGCGGTGATAGTGGACACCCTTGGCGGGTTCCACGAGACAGGGGAAATATGTTTGAGTACTGCCTGTTTGTGTTAACCCGGGCAAGGGGGGATGAATAGAGAAGGCGTATCCATGATATGAATTTTTTCCCAAACCCAAAATTTCTCCAGTACCTTAAACAGATTACTCCCATTCTACCCTGTCAAAGGCTTTTTCCGCATCTAATGAGAGCACTATTTCAGGCTTTGTGCATTGGATGGTGCAGAGATAATATTTAATAGACGTCTTATATTTGATGATAGCTGACGACCTCTGATGAAGCCAGTTTGGTCATCAGAGATTATTGAGGGAAGACAGATTTCCAATCTTCTCGCCAGATTTTTGCTAGTATTTTAACATCAAACATTAAGAAGTGATATAGGTCGATAGGAACTGCATTCCGCAGGATTCTTATCCTTTTTAAGGATGAACTGAAATAGACGCCTCCGTCAAAGTTTTTTGGCAGTGTTCCTGTAGACAGGGAATGGTTAAACATATCTAGTAATAAAGGGGCTAAATGAGTGGAGAATTTCTTGTAAAACTCAGAGGACAGACCGTCGGCCCAGAAGTTCGGCCATTGTTCATTTCCCTAATACTGTCATATATTTCCCCTAGGGTTATTGGTTGATTTAGTGATAACTGTTGTTAAAATATCAATAGTTGGTATGTCTATGTTGTCCAAATATGTGTTCATGTTTGAGTCTGTAGGAGGAGGTTCAGAAGTATAAAGTCTGGGAATAGTATGCTTTAAAAGCTGCATTGATCTTCAGGGGACATGTTGTAAGACCAACTGACTGATCATTAATTTGTGCAATGTGTCGTGATGTTGCTTGGTGTTTGAGCTGGAGGGCCAGCAGACGGCTTGCCTTGTCGCCATATTCATACAGCATCCCTTTAGACCTCAGTATGTTCTTTTCTGCATTCTCTGTGGAGGTGAGATCAAACTCAGTTTGGAGATTAACTTTTTGTTGCTGTAGCTCTGGAGTAGGATTTATTGCATATTGCCTGTCGATTTCAGATATTTTATCGATTATGTCTGTTTGTGTCTTTCTGCGTTGCCTATTAGAGTAAGAGGAGTACGAGATGATTTGTCCTCTAATGTTAGCTTTTAGGGTTTCCCAAAGTAATGATGAATTAATTTCTTCTGAATAGTTAAAAAGACAAAAAGTTTTCAATGGCTTGTGTTATGGTAGAACAGAAGACATCATTGGACAGTAATGATGTATTGAGTCTCCATTGTGGGTTCCCCACTGATGGAGAGTCAAATCTGAAATCTATCAGTACAGGGGAGTGATCTGATATGACTATTGCTGAATATTCAATGGAGTGTATAGATGGTAGTAATTCTTTATCAATACAAAAATAATCTATCCTTGAGTAGACATGATGTACATGTGAGTAGAATGAGTAAGCTCTAGTATCATTATGTAAGAATCTCCAGGGATCACAGCTTCCATAATCCTCCATGAATGACTGTAGTGTTATCGCCATTTTTGATAGATTGGTCACTCTGGGGCTTGAGCGATCCACCTGAGTGTTCATTACACAGTTTAGGTCCCCTCCAAGAATTAAATGATGTGTATTCATATTTGGGATAGAGGATAAGAGTCTAGCCATGAATTCAGCGTCATCAAAGTTAGGAGGCGTACACACAGACTAATGTAAACAGGTAAGTGAAATAATCTGCCTGAAACAATGATGAAGCGCCCATTACGATCAGGTATTATACTCTCTGATATAAACTGAATTTTTTTAGAAACTAAAATGGCTGCCCCTCTAGCCTTTGAATCAAATAATGAATGAAATACTTGTCCTACCCATGGCCGCCTAAGCCTTGTATGATCATGTATCTTGAGATGAGTCTCCTGGAGGAAGGCAATGTCAGTCCTGTGTAGTTTAAGATGTTGAAAAACCTTTGCCCTCTTAACAGGACCATTTAGTCCTCTCACATTCCATGAAATGAATTTGACCTGTAGCTTATCTATCCTACCATGAGTATTTCTTTCACTCATGTATACTAATGTATATGATAAAAGAAAATATGTGATAAACAAACAAAGACAGTATATGAAACCAGTTGTACACATAATAGATACTCATGACATTTATATTTAAAGGGTGTGACCAACATACCCCCCCACACATCCCTCCCCATAAAGAAAAACAGAAAAAGAATAAGCCCAGCAGCATTAGAACAGTCTGCCGGTGTCTTCAAAGCCTATGCTCGTCCTTCCTTGGAAGCGAGCTGCAGGTCTACTACACAATTCCACTCCTAGCAATGCAGTACAAACGATTCCTTTATCTAACAAACGAAGGAATTTGCTCCCATAACTGAACGCATACATAAGTGCACTTTTAATAAAACATTCTTTTTTCTAAAATAAATCTCTTCCTACGCTTACCCAATTCACCCTAGTAGATACGGTTATTGAACACAAAACTCGCCTTTAAGTTTCAGTCTAAAGCGCGATTCAGGCGATCTATCAATTATCCAAGATCAGCATGTAATAGCCTATCACCCAAACTGTTGGCATATTTCAAACCTTTCAAATGTGGCAGGCATAATTTAGCCTTGTTCTTCATCAGTGTTGGCTGGAAAGTTCCCTTTTATCTGATCGTAGAATGTTTCTGCTGCTGCCGGGGTGTCGAAGAGATGTTTGTCCCCGTTGACGGTGATGCACAGGCGAGCAGGGTGGCGTAGGGAGAACGCAATTCCATCGGCATAGAGTTTGGCCTTGATGTCCTTGAATGTCGCTCGTTGCTTGGCTAGGCTTGCACTCATATCAGGGAAAAACAGGATTCTGTTGCCGTCGAACTTTATGTCTTCCCTCTGCGATCTTGCCCATCGAAGCACACGTTCCTTATCCTGATAACGATGGAATCTAACGATGATGGCTCGCGGACGTTGTCCTCTGGCAGGCTTCGGAGCTAGTGTACGGTGTGCTCTGTCCAACTCTGGATATTTGGGGAAAACATCTCTTCCAATAACTGTTTGGAGAAGCTTCGAAATGAATTCCAACGGTGAACCTCCTTCCAGACCTTCAGGTAAGCCAACGAGTCTTACATTTTGTCGTCTGGAACGATTCTCAAGGTCCTCTGCTTTGGATGCTAGTGCAGCATTGGCTTTCTCCAGCTGATCAAGTCTTGTTGTTAGCTCGACTAGCTCATTACTATGGGTTGAAAGGGTATTTTCAATGGTCGTTATCTTTTGGTTGTGAGAGTTCAATGCAGCGCTGATTGTGTCGAGAGACGTCCGTATAGGCGTAAGGGAGGTCTCTAAAGATGTCGAGAGGAACGTTTTGAGTTCGGCGGCCAAGCTTATTTTGTGTTTTTCAAGCTCCTGCACCAGGCTAGTAACAGTTAGCAACTCCGCCATCTTAGCTGCTGGTGCTGCTTTAGTTGCAGAAGAATCTTTTCCCTGTCGTGGTCTCGACATTGTAAGCCAGTTGAATGGTATCAGAATGTAGGCGAGTTTACTTTTTAAATAATGAATACGGTGAAATAGGGTAAACGTCGAAGTGGTGCACGCAAATTGTGAAATATGCGGGAGCTATCCCAAAGCGTGAGCGCCCTCTTACATTGCACAGCCGGAAGTCCAAATTTAACTAATTCTTGACTGATATCTCTACGTTCATAGTCAGTGGAAATGGTAATGGTCTAGGGAGGTGGATGACACAGTGGTAACGATAGCTATATAGGCATAACTGAGTTTTGCTCCTCATGCTGTGCACTTCTGCTCCTAAAAGTGTCTATACACTCTATTGTGCAAGACACATTAGTCTATGCAATGCACAAATGCACATATTCATGATTAAAAACACAAGATCAAAACCAACTAAATGCACTTTTAAAAGGACAATAGATACAGCATTTAATTTTAATAATTTGTTTTTAACACATGATTGTTTGGTGAATGAAATAGGCATATGCAGTGACGTGAAGACCTCTGCTGAGATGCCAGAGGAAAATGAAGACTGTGGGGAGGAATGGTTAGAACCCATGTCACTAGGTCTTTGGCTCACAATGTGCTCACCTAGGGGGGTCGCACTCTTTACAAAAGAGCTCAGACTCATACATAATGTGTGTTTTATCACCCTATTCATTGACAAGTGTACGTTATGTTTTAACTTTTATCAGTGATGTTGATAGGAACAAGATAGGAACGACATACTAAGCTTCCAACTACAAGTTCAACAGCTAATTGCTGTAGGCCTAGTTCAAACAACACCACTTTGTGACAGTGGTCATGATTGCTCATTGCAAATACAGTTTCGGAAAAAACACAAAATTGTCTAATTACAGTCCTTCTATTACAACTACAAATACAGTTCAGCAGCAAGGAAATATCAACTTACTTTTACACATTGCAAATAATATATATGATCAGCATCTACTAAAATCTCTAAAATCGATGTGTTGCAACGGTATACCAGTATTGTAACACATTTTTGTCTTTTCCCAAACTGCGTCAGATAGTGCTCCAGTTCTCTTACTGGGTTGGTATTCTATTCAACATTTTAACAATCTCTTGGAGGAATAATGGCAAAGTGTTTCACTCTTACGCTTCATTCACCTAAAAATGCACCACCACCCCACCTCCACCAGTGATCTGAGCACTGTGTTGAGATTCTCTGGGAGATCAGTTTGCCCACTCTGTCCTCCCTACTCTCTCTCTCTCTCCCTACTCTCTCTCTCACTCCCTACTCTCTCTCTCCCTCCCTTCTTTCTCTCTCTCCCTCCCTTATCTCTCTCTCACTCCCTACTCTCTCTCTCCCTCCCTTCTCTCTCTCCCTTCCTACTCTCTCTCTCCCTCCCTTCTCTTTCTCCCTTCCTTCTCTCTCTCTCCCTCCATTCTCTCTCACTACCTCCTCTATCTCTCTCCTTCCCTTATCTCTCTCTCCCTCCCTTCTTTCTCTCTCTCCCTCCCTTATATCCATCCCTTCTTTCTCTCTCTCCCTCCCTTCTCTCTCTCCCTCAATTATCTCTCCCTCCCTTCTCTATCTCTCACCCTCCCTCCGTTCTTTCTCTCTCTCCCTCCCTTCTCTCTCTCTCTCCCTTCTCTCTCACTACCTCCTCTCTCTCTCCCTTCTCTCTCCCTCTCCCTCCCTACTCTCCCCCCACTTCTCTCTCCATCCTTCTCTCTCTCTCTCTCACTACCTCCTCTCTCTCTCTATCTATCTCTAGCACTGACACAGAGTAGTTTGCCAAGCAAACTGCTGAGCTGAAGCTTTCATTGCATTTCATGGTTGTTACCAGAGTCACCGTCAATATTCTCCATGATTGGTCTGCCACAAATCCTAGCCTGTGTTCTCTATGTCTGCATAAAGAGGAGAATGGCTTTCCCTCACCACCCAGACCTCTAGCTTAAATGACAAAAAAGGCAAATATTTGGAGGCACACACTCAAGACTTGGATAGGATTTGACAAAATAGGACAAAACATTTCATTTCTGTTCTAATTGCATAGATACAGGGATTTGAAATACAGTGACAGTGGGACACAAAATGTAGCCTATAGCCTGTGATTGCTCCAAACTCTACACAGTCTAATAAAGTATTAGAAATCAGATACGTTTATTAAATCTAACATGTTTCTACTAAATACAAACCAATCACAATGAAGTTTGAGTATTTTGAATGAAGAGTCCTGTTTTGTTTCATTTTCAGGGTGTAGCTTGTGGCTAACACTAATTTTCAGCCCCTGTCCTTGGATAGGGAGACACTTCCCAGCGCCCTGTAGAGATCTGATCCACAGTGTTGTCAGATTTCCAAAAAGCCTTACCCTTATAGCCACCGTACTAAATCTTTGTTATTTACATGGTTTGTTATTTCAAACTCTTCTAGGTAGTTATCTCTTGTTCTTAAATCCATTAATAATAATGTAACACTCATTTGAAATAAATGACCTTTTCAACCACATACTGCTTATTGAATATGTAGATCTGTCTCAGCCAAATTAATATAAGGTCATTAACCCCTAAAAGGGCCACTTGTGAATGAAATATTATACTGGACATCATTTTCATATCATATGCCTGACTTGAATCTGGAAATTAGCTTAAATATTCAGAGGTCTAACTCCTCACGGAGAGATGCTCCTCATCTAACAGGTCAGAGGGGTTGTGGAATTGTTTCCCAACTGAGCTGCTTCAAAAGTCTGCCCAAGTCTTTCACCCACTTTCACTTGGGCCCCTGCTCTCGTTTTTACATATCCTTAAAAAAAAGAGGCTTTGACTTTCAGAAGGACAACACACACTTCTCTCACTGCTGTGGCTCACCCAATTAAACCAAAATGCAAGTTGACTTCGACTCTGTAATGCTAATGACCCTGTACTATTGAAATATTAGTTAGAAATTGTAGTTGTTGTTAGGTTTCTCAGTATGCAACTAAAATCATTTCTACACAGTTAGGAACCAATATCCTCAAATCCAGACAACGCTAATTCATCTGCGGCCCTAATAATAGGACTTTTCTATGTTGCTTTGTTTAACAAAGAATACCTTTACATTTCAAAAAAGTTCCTCAAAGTATATCAAAAGGTTTGTACCATAATGGACAAGCCTCTGTATGACAAAGTCTCACAGAAACTAGCTACACCACTAAAATGGCAGCATTCCAACTGGTATGAAAAGAAAGATACTCAGGAACTAAACAAACTCTCCCCGCTGCTACAGCACCCCACCTTCCTTGATAACAAAACCCCCAGGAACCTCTCCAGACAAGCTGCCTGATAAGCACAATAAACAAACGACATTGCTGCATCACACCGTGCCTGCATGCCAGAAACAGAAGTAATGAGTAATGAGTAATGACGTCCTGTGTCCCACAGTGAGACACGGAACAGATGAAAACACCTGCACTTCCTCTTTGCCAATGAATGTTAAAAGTAGACGGTTGGGAATTGGAAACTATATCTCCAGTGTGGCAGAGCATGGCTGGGTGCATTTACTCCCAGACCTGTGGATGCATAGCAAGAATGGGTTAGGCTGAAGTTTTCGCCTGAGTCACTACCTTTGTATTGAGAGTAGGGAAAAATATTTTTTTTTCCTGCAATCACCTCATGTTGAATCTGAGCTTTCAGTGGACAGCTGTTTATTAAAACATATTTTAGTAGTACTACCACTGTCAGTGGAAAAGTATTTGTGGATCCACACATCAAGGGTGCTATTTACAAAACATGACTAGATTTGCTGACATATCTACGGCTATTTCCAGTAGGAGGATTTTTCTACCAAATGAATTGTACCGAAAGGGGCTACACATGCTAAGTGAACCCTCTCACAAGAAGCCTAAGTAACCGCATGAAAAGGCTTCTTCTACATACAAGACATCAACAAATTCTTCAAATGGCACAAGTGCGACATCCAGTGGCCATCTAGCTTAGGAGTCACTGGAAAAAGCTGCAAAACAGCACATACAGTGTGGCTGCTTTCTTAGGCCTATAGCAAGTTGAATTTTGAAATATTCCATTCATTTTTAGCTGACCAATATTATATCAAACCTACTAGCTTGCTTTAAAATGTGGTCAGAAGCCCACATGAGTAAAACCTCAACATGCATCATTGGGAGGAGCTACTCATTTCACCAACACTAGGGATGCACCTGAATCCAAATATGTTTTTGGAGAAAGCACAAATAATGCGATATCTTCTACCCAAAGTTGCGCGTTCTCATTCTGAGAAAAGAAGTCAGCTCCATCATTGACATACATCAGCTACTGTTTCTTAAAGCAGTAGTTCTGTTCCAAAACTAGTAAGTTAACTACTTAAAAGACATGCAAAAACCTTGCAAACACCACCAACAGCCCAGTTGGCACTGATAGAAGCTTGCCAACACACTAACTTTTGGCAGTATAGCTGGCAATGTCATGCTGTGAAAGCTTTTCTTCCATTTTTGCAGGATGTTTCAGCCCGGAACACAGAAATACAAAGTGCATATCCTGGATGGCTAGAGGGAAAGACACAGGTGTTTATCTGTCCTTCACATGAACATATGCAATCAAAATGAATTTGTGGATGGTACCAAAACTAGTTGCCTATAAAACCATACCACAAAAAGTGTCAAATTGTTACATAAAATAAATTAAAATCGATTCATATAATCATATAGGCCTACCACAAGATGAAAATGCACATTCTGTTTGCAACATATGACTGTTTTCACTAACTAGTCGTTTCATTTACTACAAATGATTGAAAAGAGATCGCTATATTCTGTAATTGCCCCACAGACCTTTTAACTGAAGAGGCATTAATATCATATGCAGATTTATTTTAAAACCTCTACACAAAGTCAACCCCCTTAATGTATTACCTATCGTTTTGAGCTGTATCTGTTCATTTTCCTTTTTAAAAAGAGAGAGAATATAATGGCGTTTTACCATGTAAGCTATTTTAGTCAATATTCATCGTCTTAAGATATAACATGCCATATGTATTATCTATAGGTTTCATGGAATTTTGACTTCAACTAACATGCTACCAAGTATTTTATGGTTATTTAAACAGACAAAAACACGTTTAGGAGATAGCCAAGTGGTTGTGACAGGCGACTTCATGCTTAATTCAGTTTAGATTTGTCATTTAGTGTCTGCTGTAGAGTTGTGAGAGAGGGCGCGAGCACTGCCCCTTGCATCATCAGACGTATTTAGGCAGCAGCTGGTGGCTTGTGTGTGAACTGGCAGAATACATTTCGATAAGACAAAGTAATGATCATTATGCCATTACCTTTAAGAAACTTTCAAAACAGTAACAATTTGGAATTTATTATAAGGGTATAAAGACGTTATCTTGTAATAGTGTTACTCTCTCAAGCATTTTTTATTTATTTTTAATGTAGCTGCTAAGGCTTCAAATAACCTTGGCTTAGTTATCATGATTCATACCGTAGAGCTCTAGCGTATATCCTCTCCAAACATTTAGGAATATATATTAATGTCAAAGTAAATGTACAAAAGAAGACTAACTCTGTTTCCAGATGGAGACCTGCCCTTACCTTGGATCAGGATGACTGTGTCCCTCACTAAAGTCGAAGATGTCACCCTTTGACTGATCACTTTTCATGGACACACAGCTGGGTGCAGGAGTGTTTGGTCTCCCTTTCTGGGTTGTGGGTCTTTCAGTAAATTACGACATAATGTTAATATTAATATTCAGGTGATTACCAAAAATATAAGTCAGGTGGTAGTGAATGGCAAGTTCCACACAAACAAATATAACACAAACACACACACTCACTACCTTGTATCTCCATGTCCACCAGCAGACCCTCTATGTTGACTCATATTGGAGGCAGAGCTGCTATCACTATTAGAAATCAGATACGTTTATTAAATCTAACATGTTTCTACTAAATACAAACCAATCACAATGAAGTTTGAATATTTTGAATGAAGAGTCCTGTTTTGTTTCATTTTCAGGGTGTAGCTTGTGGCTAACACTGAGATGCAGTACAGGGAAAATTTAGTATGCACAATACGTTATTTGCTACAATGGCTTTTAGCTCTCAATCCAAAAACATATTAAAATATCATATATACTCTTTATGTCTTTAATTAATATTTTAGTAAATGTCGCCATTGTGCTGGCTCTACGGCGGTTTAGGGCTGGGCTCTGTAAAGCACCTAGAGACTATTTTATTGTTTTGGCGCTATATATAAATAAAATTGAATTGAATTGAATTGAATTGAAAGAAATATAGAACAGCAATACAGATATTTAGCTTTAATATTAAATCTATCAAACCTCATTTAATACTCATTCCTTTTTTTTATGTACTTTGTGTTTTACTCTCTTTATCATCCACTTCAAATGGGCAGTGATTGAAGTAAATGCATCTATGTCAAACTACAAATTATAGCAATTCAGCAATTTCAGCAAATTCAGCCATTTCTATTTTCAGCAATTATTTATTTTGTACAATTCTACCAACGTATGTCAAACTGTAATGCAGCTATGTGAACTAAATTATTATAAATGTGACTTGAACTAAATTATTTTGCCCAAAAATGTTTTAAACGGGAAATGTCTCTTCCGATAGCCTACATCTCCTTGCCCATGGGACTTAAGCAATTTAAAAACTCGACTACTCTTACAGTTAAATGTAAATTAACACATTCATACTGTAAGATTACCAGGTAAAAAGTACCTTCTAAACTTGTAATTGCAGTGTGGGACTAGGCCTTCTCCTCCAGCCTGTGTAGTGGAACACGGGATACAAATTATGTTTAAGATACATAAAATACATATACCGGTAGTACAACGGCAAGTAGACTCCATAACGTAAAGTAGATAATATTGGAGACAACGATCAAACTTACGCTGTCATTGAACACACCCAAGAAACAAACAGACATAGAAATAAATGGATGGGTGGACCAGATGTATCTGGCTAATAGAAAGTTATTTCACTTTCTATCTTTCACACAGAGAAGTTCCTCTGGGCGGGTTATGAAATTAAGTCACTACAAAACATGTCAGTGTTGCCTGAAGTGGGCAAAGTAGGCCAATTTAGGCAATAGCCCCCCATTAATCTAAACAACAAGCAAGCTACTTTGGCGAAATATATAGCCTCGTCAATAAGAATAAGTGAACCCCGCTAGTTCCTTTGTCGGGAAACTTACTCAAATACATATGCATTAGTCTATGCGATCTAATTTGGATATCAGAAACGTTAGCCTACCTGCCACGTACCCCTGTCTCGTTGAGCACTTGTAGAGCCACATGTCAAGGAAAATGATCAGCTTGATCCACATTTTCATTGACAGCCTGAATTATTATCAAAGGCGGGTTAGGTTGTAGTTCACTGTACTGTTATTAGAACAAGGAAACGTGCAAATATATGATACTGTTTTCATGTCATCTCAAACAGAATTTACCAAAAGCTTTAAGTTATAGCACAGTCAATTGTCTGTTCTCCTTACTCATAGATAGATAGATAGATGATGTGCTACTTTAGGTATATTTGATCTTAATTTAAATACATAAATAACATTCGGTGAGAGAGGGGTGCCCTTTTTTAAGCTTTAAGCACCTGACCCCCAAAATGTCAATTAAATTGCGTACGGCCGTAGCCATAAAATGTTACTGATATCTGGTTTAAAATGTATTACATGCTATTTGTTTCGAGGGCAATAAAAGTAATGCATTAACTCACAAACATACATTACGGTAAATAAAGAACATCAACCAGATTGTTGTAAGCATAGGACAATTACAGAAACATTATAAAAGTCCTCTTTAAACAGCGTAATACACACTATGTGCTATCCAAGTAGTGGTGCTGGTGTAACTGCTGCTTTAAATCACTTTTAGAGTTTACACCTGACACCTAAATGGCCAAATGTTACAGTTTTTTTCCAATCCTTCTCATACTTGTTTCAATACCAATGGCACTTTTCACACACATTCACCATACCAGTAGACTATGTGAACTAAACTGTGGATACTTTTCAATTGCTTAAATACAAAATCCATTCAATGACCACTTCTTCCAAAATTCATGGATACCTGTCTTAGTCAATGTTCACCACCAGCAAAACTCTGTGCAACTACAGCAATTTTTGCTGACATTTAGATACTCTGCTCAAAACAGTTAACTTGCAGGTCAAAACCGGACAAAGGAGATTATTGTAGATGGAAAGATGCTGTATTTTGACAGACAAATTAAATCATACACTTGAAATATAATAGATTATTCTGATTTTTGGTTGGTTGGTTTCAGCCTACTATACAAAAGTGGTGTATTTGCTTTGAAATGTGTGTGTGTGAAGGAAAAATAAAGATGTAGTTGTCGCTGAAGAAATGTTCCCACAATTACTGCTGTATATGTAAGTCATGGGCCATCGATGAGACAAAGTGATCCAAAAATGCAACGATACCTGCTTGTTATTCTAACACTAACCATTGTACCTCTGATCACACATGGTAAATTTGGCTCACTCAAACGTTTTATCTGCAGTATTGTGATAGGCAAGCCAAGAGATCAAAAAAGGTTGTTCTTGGTGTCATGACAACAGCTTGCCTTGAAATACTTGGGGAATATGGGGAATTTTAGGGGTGTATAAGATGTGCTAAATATGATAAATGATGATAAATGGACCCAGTGACATGTTTATATGCACAGTGAATAACATGGAATGTTATTGTATGTGTTGTATTCATTACTCATTTCAGTCAGCTTATATTTAGGATATTTCTGTAGAGCAGAAAGCAGCTCCACATCAGACTGCTGCAGTTTGTTTCCAAACAGGTGCAGCTCTCTTAGACTGGAGGGGTTTGATCTGAGAGCTGAAGATTAAGATGCCACAGCAGGCCACAGCACCTCAAACACAACCCCCTCACACAAACTGACACACACACACACACACAAACTGTCACACACACATACACACATACAAACTCAAACACAAACTCACACACAAACTGACACAAAAACTCACATACACTAAGTGACACAAACACAATTGCTTCAGACCAGTGGAATGCAGCTCCACGCCTGGAACTCCCACATTATTGTTACTCAGGTCCAGCCGTCTCAGACTGGAAGAGTTTGAGCTGAGAGCTGAAGATAAATCTTCACAGATCTTCTCTGTGAGGTTACAACAACTCAGCCTGTAAACTCACACACATTAAAATGAAGGCATATAGATGAGAATCACAGCAATAAAAAGACAGTTTTTTTTCTTTTACAATCACCAACATCCTTTTGTCTCTGGTTGTTTGTTTGCCTCTAATTAGCTCAGTGTGTAGATAACCGAAAACACATACCTTGAATATAGCAGATAACTCTTCCTGATAAATGTGGTCTTTGGTGAAGGTGGGATCATGATACACTGTATTTGTTCTTTCTGTTGGACACTGAAAGAAATATAAGGGAGATGAGGGACATCATAAACAAACACCATGGTCTACTTACAAATAAATATCCAACGTGTTTCAAAATTAGTATTTGTCAGTCCAAGATGATGAATAATCTTTGTGTGTATCTAAGACAAAACTGTTAATGTAAAACTGTCAACTAACAACTTAAATACACGCTACGTAACATATGTTACACGTTAACATATAGAAAACAAATTCTCAACACGTTGTCAATGTGTGCTCTCAGACGTCAATTTCACATAATTCTGAGCCATTTGACCAGCTGTCCAATTTCAATGGGTGAGTGTCATAAGTTTCCATTGGCTGCTGAGCACTGGGGTAAAACCATTTTTGTAAACCTAAGGAGTTGCCTACCACTATTTAACATGCTAAGCAGCAATCCTTAGTTTGCTGAATAGCTTTGATTTAAGACTAGATATAATGTGGAACATTGATTGCTCTAACCAAATGAGATAAATCTGCAAACCCAGTGGTAACCCATCGATTGCTAGCACATGCAACAGTCCTCTCAAATAGCACACGTAGCCAGCTAGCAGTTTACCATGTAGTATTAGCATATTGTTGGGTAGAAAGCGTTGTCGGCAGAGATAACGTATTTCCTAAAGGATCCGTATTGAAACTGGAAGTCGTCACTTTACTCCTTTACTCTGGTTGGATAAAACTTGTCACATGTCCTGAACAGAAATGGACAAGGACCTTTGATTTATTCTTTGGGAACCATGTTGATGCCTGACTTTTAATGTTGTGTCACGTTAACATTAATAGCGGTTGAATTACACTTGTGTCGGTGTAATCGCTAGCGGTAAATAAACGTTAATAACTTGAATGACTGATTAAGGATTTTTGTTACACATCACAAACACACGTAATCGATGTTTTTTGTGTGATAATTAGGTAATAGGTAAGCTAAAAAGTACAGTATCTTACGCAAGCTAATTTACCTAGCTAGCTAGCTAGCAATTGAATTACACTTGTGTCGGTGTAATCGCTAGCGGTAAATAAACGTAAATAACTTGAATGACTGATAAAGGATATGTGTGACACATCACAAACACACACAATCGATAGGTTTTGGGGGAAATGAGGTAATTGGTTAGCTTAAATTACAGTATCTTAGGCTAGCTAATTGACCTAGCTAGCTATACCGGAATTAACAGTGCTAGTTTTGTGTTTGGTCATATAGCTTCGTAAAAGTTCGGTTAACAAGTCACTTGTGTGTTTAGTTGTATGACTTCGTAAAAGTTCGGTTAACAAGTCAATTGAGTATTGAGCCGTATAACTTCACAAAAATAATAATAATTTAAAGAAAACCGATCGTTTGAATGTTAGGCGATCAACATCATTTTTCAAAGAAAAAGTAAAGGTCCAGTTATTAGCCAATCAAACGAAGTAAATCACCCACTTCAATACGGATTCTCTGGTCAACACGTTATCTCTGCCGACAAGCGTTTTTACTTTATTGCTGTTTGTTTTTTTGCACTAAAGCAATATCTGGTGTCGGTCTCCATTTCTGTTTAATATTTAGCTGTGGCTCAGAAGGCAACCAAACTCGCTTTTTGTAGCTGATTCCCTCACAACTCTCTCAATCAAGTTAGAAGTTCAGATGCCTTGATCTCATCGATTTTATTATAGTATTTAAGCCCCAATACGATGCCCCAAGGCGCGCTAACCTTTTTAAATGTTAAGCGGTCACACCCCTCTATCGTTTGTTTGGCTGACCCCTACGGCCAATTAGATTTACCCCGCCATCTGACCTTTACTCAATCAGAACATGTATGGCACCACGCCCATTTTCTAAGACGCACGTGGCCAAATTAACCCCTCCTGATTTTACAATGCAACCCATCTCTCGCAGCCTGTTCGAATAAGGCAATTCATATCTCATTAGTTAATCTTTGTCCATCATATGCAAAAATATTCCTATATATATAATATACTGACAATTTACTGTATGTTTTCATAGACGCCAAACATTCCTGGGCCTTCTCTACACGTCCACTGGGCATTTTGATCTCATTCACTCTCCAGTCAGCACTGCTTAGTAGCCTAAGACAAGGCTAATGTAAATAAAATAACATTATTAAAAGAAGAATTAATTAATGAGAATTGCCAGTGTGGCACTGTAGCGTAACGTAGCCTACAATAACTCCTTCTAATCCTGACAGTCTTTGTAAGGCTGTAAATTCCATAAAAATGCAATTGTCTGATGTGTATCCAATCTCTGAACGAAAATAGGTTTGTTTAAGTTTTAACAAATGCCATTATTAGTGATAATGTGCTCCCTGCTGGAAAAAAATACATTTTCCAAAATTGGTCTGTATCTTGCTGGAGTACCACTGCTGTGGCTTTCCCCCCTACAGAATAGTTAATGTTTTTAATGATAGAAAACTGAAGTTTGATAGATTAATGGTGTTAGACCAAGAATATCCACTAAAGTCTTTTGAACACAAAGGCAGTAGGCCTACGCGTGGAGCAAAAGGACTGAGACAATTCACAAAACTGCAATCAAAACATTTATTTTTTATAGGCTACACAAAAAAAGAAGAAATGGACATAATAATAAGAAATAAAAGGATTCTTAGCATGTTAAATGACAATAACCCCAATGCTCAGCAGTCAATGGAAACGTATGACACTCACCCATTCAAATGGGACAACTTGCCAAATGGCTCAGAATCATGTGAAATTGAGATCACACATTGAGAATGTGTTGTGAAGGTGTTTTCTACGTGTTTTCTATGTGTTGAAAACAACACATTGTTTGCACAAACCGCCCACAAACTGTGAAACTCGGCCCCCAACTCTCCTCCACCATCATGCTCAGCACTGGCTCTCCACAAGGCTGTGTGCTGAGCCCACTAGTCTACTCCTTGTACAGATATGACTGCACTCCTACCCACCCCACCAACACCATCATCAAATTTGTTTATGACACCATGGTGATCGGACTCATCGCAGGAGACGATGAATCAGCTTACAAAGATGGGATACAGAAACTGGCAGTAACAATCTGTCATTGAACACCTCAAAAACAAAGGAACTCATACTAGACCACAGAAGGGGAAGTGCAAATCTGGCCCCACTCCACATCAACGGGGACTGTGTGGAGAAGGTGGACCCACCTTTAAGTTCCTGGGAGCCCACATATCAGATGACCTCTCATGGTCTGCCAACATCTCAGCAATAGTCAAGAAGGCACAGCAGCGATTACACTTCCTGAGAGTGTTCAGGAAAAACAACTTTGAGTGTAAACTGATTGTGGCCTTTTACCGCTCCACCATCGAAAGTGTACTGACGTACTGCATTTCGGCGTGGTACTCTGGTTGCACTGCGGCAGACAAGAGAGCCCTCCAAAGGGTCATCAACACAGCCCAAAAAATCACTGGCTGCTCATTGCCCTGTCTGGAAAACATTGCCCACTTCAACTACCTCAGTAGGGCCAAAAACATCATGAAAGACACATCACACCCAGGTCACCACCTGTTAACTCTCCCGCCCTCTAAAAGACGATGCAGGTCCTCCAGAGCAAGGAACACGCATCTACTGTTTTTTCCCAACGGCCATCACAACATTTAACTCAAACATGCACTAAAGACAAACAGACCAAATCGCACCACACCACACCGCAATACTCCAAACCAGACCCCACCAGACCAGACCAGACCAGACCAGACCACACCAGCCCAGATCAGACCCCTGGCCTTCCTCCTGAGGAGTAACGGTCACTATGAAGGACACCAGAGGGCTGCGAAGGAACCGACGAGACCGGGTCGGATCAGAGGACTGCAGAGGACACCAGGATAGTTCCCAACAGCTATCAGAACATTAAACTCAGACACGCACTAAAACCGGAATTCAATGTGCGATATTAACACTTTATTCTACTGAAAGTCACTTATGCTATCCCAGGCACCTTATTCATGTGTATCTATTATTTATTTGCAATGTCCCTTAGGGGGAGTACTTGTACCACATACCACTGCACTTGTTGTTATTTGTTAATTACTGTATTTGTGTTGTGATATGTTGTTCCTCGTAGCACCAACAGGAGCAGCGTTCCACATTTTGTTGTATGCAAATACAATGACAATAAAGGCTTTCAATTTAAAAAAAAAAAATGTGCACGTTGGTGACGTGTCGTTAACACGTTACATAGCGTGTGTTTTTGAGTTGTTTGGCTTTCTATACTCCGGAGCCTTACTTGAAACCACACTGTCATGTGATTTACTCACCAACATGACAGTCACGTCTGAAAAATGATAATTGTAGGGATTGTGTTAACAGCAATGTAAGGAAGATACCAATGATTCAACAAACATGGACATGCATACGAATGCACACCCACACACATGTACACGCATGCACGCACACACACACACACACACACACACACACACACACACACACACACACACACACACACACACACACACACACACACACACACACACACACACACACAGGGGCGTAGCAAGCTTTTCAAAAGTGAGGGGGATGGATGTGATTTGTTTATTAACAATAGAAACGATGGATACAATGACAGAGGTGTACAACATGTATCAGAAATACTTTAATAATCCCAGGGGGAAATTATTTTTGTTACAAACTACAAATATACAAACAAAATATATTAAGAACCTTCCTGTGCTCTCTCTGAAACTGATGCCTCCAGCAACTTCCTTTCCTAAAGTGGGTATAATGGGCAGTGGTAAAGAAATAGGGCCAAACAGTTACAGCTGTGGCACTAGCAAACCTCAGTGAATATTGAAAAGTAATATCATGAAGTAAATGCAAACAATATCTAATGGAAATAGGCTACTGTTGTTTAATGTCAAAAAATCTCAACGTTCAGCTTTGAACTTCACTTACAGGATTTCTCTTGAAAAAAAGTGTCAATATTCTCCTGCCTCTTTCTTTTCTGCATCTTGATACTGCGTGACAAAAAGCCGTTGCTTGTGAAGTTAAAAGGGTGCAGTTACAGTACCTTCCATCCTGTAGTTACAACTGATAAACACACCATTTTCTAAATATCTGCTAACGTTACGCATATAGCTACAGTAACGGCATATAAAAAGAGATGAAAATGCCACCGGACATTAAACTTTACGAACACAAATGGCAAAAGACAACCTAGCTACTGTAGCTAGCTAACAGCCTAATGTTAAATGTTAGGTTCAGTTAGCTAACGTTAGCTCAGGTTGTATCTACCTAATTACGATATCAATTTGTACCAGTATTAAAGAGTTAAGCTTTACATTGATGTAACACATTAACGGTGATAACACGTGTACGGCAAACACTAAAGATACTTGCATTACATTTCTTAAAAGTACTGGACTATTGGTTGAATTCCAGTGTAGAATGCGGTCTTTTAAGACCGCTGGGAAGTATAACACACCGTTGCCATGACAAACAGAGCGTTGCTATGGACGCAGTTCTGTTCACTCAGGCAATATAATCGCTACACACAGCCTACGACGTAGCTACGGCGGCAGTTCGACGCAAGGTGTTTGTGCAAAACTGTGGAACAACTGCAGAAAAAGTGTGGGTGTTGAACCCTCTCACCGGGAAAAGTGTGGGTGTTAAAACACCCACATCCCCCACGGGTGCGACGCGCCTGCGACATACACACACCTACACACACACACCCACACATATGTACACGCACAAACACACACACACACACACACACACACACACACACACACACAACAATGTTTTCCTTTATCCATAAAGTGTAGAGTTTTTGTTTGATTATCTTGAATGCAAAGAGGTGGCTGTGCATGTCACTCTTTTGAATACATTTTGAGTTATAAGAGAGGGAATAGAAAGTGCACATACAGTCACACACACACACACACACACGCACACACACACACACACACACACACACACACACACACACACACACACACACACACACACACACACACACACACACACACACACTCCCATCACATTCAGTGGTAGAGCTGCAGACAGGTAAGATCTCTTCACGTCTAATAGTATTTGAGCTCATTTTAATTTAATTCCTTTTTATTTCATTTGATTGGCTTTTATTTCATTTCATCGGATTTCGAGTTAATGTTTTCAGCATACATTGTGTGTGATTGGTAACTTATTCATTTCCTTTTCATTTAATTTCATTGCTTATTATTTCATTCATTGGATTTTGAAATCATGTTTTGCGTTTTAAATTGTGTGATTCAACTCTCTCTGTATGCTGATAAAGTAGATTTACTTTCCATTATTTGGTATCTAAAAAGGGTATTTTTGGAAAATGAACACAAATCGTGGATCTGATGTTGGAATATGTTTTCTCTGCTTCTCTGGTTTAACAGAATAATGAAGACTCTTATCCTAGCGGTGGTTCTGCTGTTGGCAGTGACCAGCAGTAAATCCCTCACAGCCTCTCATCATCTTCTTTTGCTGTGCCAACATGTTTACATGAGTCTGGACACCCATAGTGACACATTACAAAGTTCCCTTGATTTTCTTCTGTAATTAATAATGTACTCAAATATATTTCATATTTTAGAGTGCTTTTAACATTGCATCACCCTAATTGTTTGTATAAAAGTATACAGTGTACACACTGTATTCCTTGTTCATGTAATACCAGTATACTACATGTGTTTTGCTAAATACATTTAAATGCAACCTTCCTGTGCGGCAACCTGTGAGGCTACTGTCACTGATCCATCTGTTATAAATCCTCAGTACTGTCACACACAAACACACACACACACACACACACACACACACACACACACACACACACACACACACACACACACACACACACACACACACACACACACACACACACACACACACACACACACACACACACACACACACACACACACACACACACACACACAGTGCACTTCAGCCAGATATATCTGGTCTACCCGTCCAATGTCTATGGGTACACAAATGAAAAAGAAAGTCAGACACAGGAGTTGCGGTGAACAGAACTTAGGTTTATTGTACAAACTGAGGGGAAAAGGGAGGGGGCGCAAAAGGTAACTCAGAAATCTTCACCGGTCTGGCCGTTGGCGTCAGGGGCTCCGTCGGGCTCTTCCCTGAGGCAAGAGAGAGATAGAGAGCGATTACTCGTCTTCAGTAATATAAGGCAGGCCGCGGGCCTCTTACCCTGAGACTGTCTTGGAAGGCGTCTGGTTCTCACTCCTCTGTAGCGCAAGACAGTCTGGCTTCCGTATCCTCTGGTTGAGTTTAAAAAGGCTCCTGATTGCCTGGTTGATTGAGTGCACCTGGGAGGGACAACCAGAGACACCTGGGTGGGGAGGAGTTCCCTATGCGAATCCTCTGGGGTAGTACCGCCCATCCAGCACCATGCCTCTTAATCGCCTTCGTTTGGCTGTACTCAGCCATGTGGGGCACTGCTCACCGGCTGGGCCATCACATACCCCCCCCCTCAGCTCCGAACCACGGTGGGGAGCGGCAGACCACAGGCAGTCGTCCCTTCTTGACATGGCATCAGCGTTCCCATGCAGTCTTCCGGCTCTGTGTTCCACTGTAAACTTAAAGTCCTGTAGGTGTAGAAACCAACGGGTTATTCTGGCATTCCTATCTTTATTGAAGGCCATCCACTTCAATGGTGCGTGGTCAGTGACCAACGTAAACTCTCGACCCAGTAAGTGATACCTTAACTTTCCGATTGCCCATTTAACTGCTAGGCACTCCTTTTCTATGGTCGCATAATTCTTCTCATGGGGAAGTAGTTTGCGGCTAACAAAGGTTATGGGGTATTCACTTCCATCATGTACTTGGGACAGGACTGCCCCAAGGCCTACCTCTGATGCATCTGTCTGAAGCACAAACCTCTTGCCAAAGTCGGGGGTGTGTAGCACGGTTTCGCTGCAGAGGGCTTTCTTCAAGGCGTTGAAGGCCCGCTGTGTCCTGTTCCATCCACTTCCACCCCGGTTAGATGCACTTTTGCTTGTCAGCTCATGTAAAGGGCTGCTAAAGAGGCAAAGTTAGAATGAACTGTCTGTAATTACCCCACTAACCGAGAAAGGTTCTCACCTGCCGTTTGGTCTGGGGTTGGGGCCAGGTTGTAATGGCATCCACCTTCT
Organism: Clupea harengus; assembly: GCF_900700415.2. Taxonomy (NCBI): domain Eukaryota; kingdom Metazoa; phylum Chordata; class Actinopteri; order Clupeiformes; family Clupeidae; genus Clupea; species Clupea harengus. The sequence goes on along the minus strand of NC_045173.1, from coordinate 14,520,126 downwards.
TTACTTGGGGTTTCACATTTCCTCGTCCGACAGTGTACCCAAGGTAATTCGCCTCCTCCAAGGCGAGGGAGCACTTTGCAGGGTTGGCTGTCAGTCCCGCCTCTCGTAAGGCCTGGAGAACAGCTTCTAGGTGCTGCAGATGGTTCTCCCATGACGTGCTATGGATAACAATGTCGTCCAGGTATGCTGCAGCGTAGTCCTGGTGTGGCCGGAGCACCTTATCCATGAGCCTCTGGAACGTTGCCGGGGCTCCATGAAGACCAAATGGAAGGACTCGATAGTGGAAGGCACCATCTGGCGTTGAGAAGGCCGTCTTCTCCCTTGCCTGTGGGTGAGTGGAACCTGCCAATATCCTTTGGTTAAATCTAGCGTGGAGATGAACCAGGCAGGTCCTAACCTCTCGACCAGCTCATCTACCCGGGGCATAGGGTAGGTGTCAAACAGAGAAATCTCATTTAACTTTCGATAGTCATTGCAGAACCTAATGCTGCCATCCGGCTTTCCAACAAGGACTATAGGACTGGACCAGGCACTGTGTGACTCCTCCACCACCCCAAGGTCAAGCATTTTCCTCACCTCGTTTCTGATGGCCTCCCGTCTGGCCTCTGGGATTCGGTATGGTCGTAGCCTTACTGTCTTTCCCGGCTCTGTTCTGATGTCATGGGCGATGACTGTTGTTCGTCCCGGGGCCTCAGAGAAGACATCTCTGTTTCTATCGAGCAGTTCTCGGAGGTCTTGTCCTTGCCGCTGTCACCCATTTCACTGGCGGGAGGACCTGGGGAGGCAGGTTAGCTACCAGGACATTGGAGGGGACAGGGAGAGGCTCACGCCATGGCTTCAGTAAATTTACGTGGTAAAGTTGTTGGGCTTTCCTACGGCCTGTCTGCCGTACACGGTAATTCACGGGCCCCACCCGTTCCAGTATTTCATAAGGCCCTTGCCACTTGGCTAAAAACTTGCAATCATTTTGTTGGAATTAAAACCATTACCTTGTCTCCTGGTTTGAACTCTCTCACCTGGGCTCCACGGTTGTATACTTGTGCCTGTTGCGCTTGGGCTTGCTGCATGTGCTCCCGAACTAAGGGCCAGACTTGGGTCATTCGGTGGTGCATTTGTTCCACATGCTCCACGATGCTGCGCTGGGTGGACGGCTGCTGCTCCCAGGCTTCCTTGGCCACATCCAGCAAGCCCCGAGGCCTCCGACCGTACAGAAGCTCGAACGGGTGAAAATCCAGTGGAACCCTGGGGTACTTCGCGTATAGAGAACAGAATATAAGGCAGCAGCTGGTCCCAGTTCTTACCATCAACAGCGATTACCTTGCGCAGCATGTGTTTTAAGGTTTTGTTGAACCTCTCTACAAGTCCATCGGTCTGAGGGTGATAGACAGAGGTTCTGATTTGTTTCACCTTTAGGCTTTGGCACAAACATTTCATCACTTTAGACATAAAGCAGGACCCTTGGTCTGTCAGGATTCCTTCTGGCAGGCCCACTCTACTGAAGAGCAGAAACATCTCCCTGGCGACCACCTTCCCAGTAGCAGACCGTAGAGGAATTGCCTCCGGGTAACGGGTTGCATAATCCAGGATCACTAGGATATAGCGGTGACCACGGCTAGACTTTGGTAAGGGCCCAACTATGTCCATGCCAATCCTGCTGAAGGGTGTTTCAATAATGGGAAGGGGTATCAGAGGACTTCGGTACTCTACCTTTGGGGAGTTGATTTGACACTCAGCACAATGTCGGCAGTACTCCTCCACGGCCCTCTTGACTCCCGGCCAGTAGAAACGGCTGAGAACACGTTCATACGTCTTCTCCTTCCTAAATGTGCCCCTAGTAAGTGGGAGTGGGCTAGGTACAACACTTTTGAAGCATACTCTTTTGGGATAAGCAACTGTTCACAGATATCAGAGTTCTTCTTAGTTACCCGATATAACAGCTTATCCTTGATCATAAAATGTGGAAAAGACACTTGACTCACCCCATCCTGCTTTTGACCTTCTATCATTTGGACGTCTCTCCAGGCTTGGGTCAGGTTGGGATCCCGCAGCTGGGCCGAGCCGAATTGTCCTGGCCTAAGACCTTCCTCCATTTCAACTTCCGGAAATTGAGAGAACACCTCGTCTGAGTGTATGTCTTCCAGGGGCTCCACCTCAGCTGCCCGTTCAGGGTCTGTTGCTGTGGTCTGGGTGTGGACAGCCTTACCCACGTCGTCATCAGAAGTTTCAGCAGGGCTACCATCGGGGGATATTGCAGCCCAGGCGGGGCGAGTTACGGACTTTCCTATCTTCACAGGTCGTTTTTTTGTTCGCCGTTTTGGGTCCCTTGCCTTCGCTGGCCAGTAGCGGGAGAAGAGGGGGCTGTCCCGGCCAAAAAGCACAGGAACCGGCAGTTGCTCGACGACCCCAACCTGTAGAGCGAATCTTCCTCGAGGAGTGATCACTTCGATTTTGGAGGTTGGATACTTCCGGGTATCCCCGTGGATGCAGGACACAGACATCTCTTCACCCCAGGGTGCACTGGCGAATTGTGGTCGGACGAGGGAGACCATACTTCCGGAGTCTAAGAGTGCCTCTGTGTCTCTCCCTGCAATCTTCACCGGAAACTTTGGGGCTGGTGCTCCCTCATGGGCCCAACAGGTAGTGAGGTGGGTGGCAGTGGAGGCCCTTGTTATCGGTAGACCCGGCTGTCGGCATCGGCTCATCCCGATCAGGACACTCTCTGGCTAGGTGTCCCTCTTTGCCACAGGAAAAACATCGTGGGACTGGAGGCCACTGGGTTCGTCTTGCAGCCGGTCCGGTCCAGCCAGAGGGCGTTCGGGCTGGTGGGGAACTGAAAGCTTTTGCCTACCATCTCTCTCTCTGTCTTGGCTTTAGAATTGTTTTGGCTTGTTATTTTCTGACCGCATCAGACTAGCCATCACCCGGTGATTTTCTAATAAGGCTACTAACGTGTCTACATTGGGAGGCCCCTGCTGGGCGACATACCTCTTGGCATCGTTTGGCAAGCCCCGTATACACCGATCAATCACCACTCTGTCCACTATGGGCGGCCCTTCTGCTTCTTCCAGCCAGCTCCTGGTTAGACGGACTAGACCCATCACCTGTGCCCGGACGGGGAGAGCGGGGTCGTAGCTCCAGTCATGCACTCGCTGTGCCTTGGCAGGGAGGCTAAGTCCATATTGAGCTAGGATGGCAGTCTTTACCTTATCGAAACTCACGGCATCTGCAGCTGAAAGATCCCGACAGGCTTTCTGAGCTTCGCCGGTCAAGAAAGGCATAAGGTTGTTCGCCCATTCTGCTCTTGGCCATTTCTCTCTCGTTGCCGCCCTTTCAAACAGGGTAATATAGGTCTCGACGTCATCATCTGGCGTCAGTTTAGTCAGCACCTCTTTTGGCTTTCGCTCTTTCGGTTTTCCTGTTGCTCTACACAGCTCTACTACCGCTGTCTGCAGATTGGCTTGCGAGGTCAGAATGGCTTTCAAGATCTCTTCCATGTTCGACCTTCTCCTCTGATCCGACGTGCTCTATTCCAACTCGGTATACCCACTGATAGCGAAGACTCAGAATGCCCTCATTCTCCACCATATGTGGGAGCCTGGCCTTGCAAGGGCAAACAGTGGGTACACAAAGTGGAAAAAGAGAAGTCAGACACAGGAGTTGCGGTGAACAGAACTTAGGTTTATTGTACAAACTGAAGGGGGAAAAGGGAGGGGGCGCAAAAAGGTAACTCAGAAATCTTCACCGGTCTGGCCGTTGGCGTCAGGGGCTCCGTCGGGCTCTTCCTGAGGCAAGAGAGAGATAGAGAGCGATTACTCGTCTTCAGTAAATTTATAAGGCAGGCCGCAGGCCTCTTACCCTGAGACTGTCTTGGAAGGCGTCTGGTTCTCACTCCTCTGTAGCGCAAGACAGTCTGGCTTCCGTATCCTCTGGTTGAGTTTAAAAAGGCTCCTGATTGCCTGATTGATTGAGTGCACCTGGGAGGGACAACCAGAGACACCTGGGTGGGGAGGAGTTCCCTATGAGAATCCTCTGGGGTAGTACCGCCCATCCAACACCATGCCTCTTAATCGCCTTCGTTTGGCTGTACTCAGCCATGTGGGGCACTGCTCACCGGCTGGGCCATCACAGTATTTCTGTGTGTTAGGCGCTTTACAGAGCCCGTGGCCTGAACCCCCCTAGAGCAAGCACAATGGAGACATTTACTAAAATACAAATTAAAGACATAAAGATATGATCTAATATGTTAGACTCATAGCAAAAAGCCATTGTAGCAAATAACGTATTGAGCATCATTATACTATATTGCGATGGTACTGCATCTCAAACAGGAAGTGTCTGCCTCCAACTTGAGTCAACATTCAGGCTCTGCAGGTGAACATGGAGATACAAGGTAAGGAGTGTGTGTGTGTGTGTGTTTCATTTGTTTGTGTGTGTTTTATTTGTTTGTGTAAAACCTGCCAGATCCTTTGAATTTTTATCTGATCACACCTGAATATTAACATTATGCCGTCATTTACTGAAAGACCAACAACCCAGAAAGGGAGACCAAACAGCAGCTCCCAGTAGTGTGTCCATCGAAGGTGATCAGTCAAAGGGTGACATCTCCGACTTTAGTGAGGGACACAGTCATCCTGATCCCAGGTAAGGACAGGTCTCAATCTTCTGTTGTACATCACTTTGACATTAATATATTCTTAAATGTGTGGAGTATACAGTATATGCTAGAGCCATTCTCTGGTGTACTAATGAATCTCATTTTATTGTCTACTAATGTGTTGAAAATTGAGGGTGAAACTGCATGGTCGTACATGAGAGGCTTAGAGAAGATGATAAAACTCATGGGTACTGGTGTCAGTCACTAGGAAGTGAGGTTTTAACACAGCTTTGTAGAAGCTGACCCTAAGCCTAGCCATCCCTTGCATACCCAACTTGGGATGCTCCTGCCAAGAATCTCCTGATCCTGGTTCATATGTTCCCTTTGTTTGGCCCTGTCTTGTGTTTCTGTTCCTTGTGTTTGCTTCCTCGGTTGGCCATGTGCACCTTTGTTTACTTCCTGTGTTCCATGTGCCTTGTTTTCCATTGTGCCTTTGTACACACCCCTTGCATTACAGCCTGGTGTGTCTCATTGTCCACTTGTGTCTTGTTTTCTTTTTTTGTATTTAAACCCTTGTGTTTCATCTATTCTTGGTCTGTCAGTGTCTGTGGTTACACGTTGTTCATGTTTGGTGTCATGCTGTCTCACGGCACCTTGCCCGTTTGTACCTGCCTGCGAGTAAGTACAGATTCCCCTTTGTGTTTCAAAGTTTGTCTACGTGTCGTGCATTTGGGTCCCGCTCTTGTACAGCAGTGTTACACAACTGCTCATACAGATATTATCAGCATTAACAATTTAATTCCATTGCAGTGCAGTGCACTTCTCTTGCAGCAGAATATTTTACAGTTTTGTCAATCATTCTCCTGTGCCCACCTGCGCCACCTTGTCCTCTTTCGATTGACTGTGCAGTTTGCACCTGGTATGAAATGATCATTAGTAAAAAAAAACATTAGTGTTTCATCCTTGGTGGCAGGCTTGCATTGCATTGGATGTAAATTAAATGAGGGTCCTTAGACTTAACCTAGGAAATGTGTATAATCAACATAACAGGTTTATGTGTCCAGTTCTTGTTGACAATGAGACAACAGAAAATACATCAGTCACTAATTCAGTCCTTATATTACCTGTTACCAGCCCTTAATGGGAGAATAAAAGCCCATTTCACTGAGTCATCATCAACACATGACATCACCTACACTTACGAATCAAGGGCTTATCTAGAAACAAATTATAGGCGTATTTGCACGAGGAGCTTTGCTCTATTACTTACAGCATGAACTTCACTTGATGCAAACACATTCCTTGCACACATGCGAGGAGAGGACCTGCACCTCTCCTTCCCTTAGTCTACTGCCCTGCTCAGTCATAGTGATGAGTCAGACTGTGTCATCTAAAGCCGTAAACTACTCTGTCCCCTGACGCGCTGCTTATTAAGTGGCTTCTCACATACCACTTTAAACACAATCATAAAGACAAGGCCGAAGACTAAATTAATTTAAAACACAAGAGGAATATATTTAGGAAGCATATGGATTTCCTGTGGAATCTAAATCAGTCAGGGCTAACCTTCTATCACTTGCTGTAAGAAGCACCACAGACAAATAACATCATCTCTATATCTGATTCCAGTTCATCTCATATATGATTAAAGGATGATCACATTCAGATTCACTATATGCATAATCACCCATTATTCAGATCACTAAACTTTCATCGTGATCTAGAGTTCTAATCATCTTCGCTTCACACACAGGTCACAGTGGACGTATCTCTGTCCAATGTCACCTCTCAACTCTGTGACTCATTTTACATCATGTAACACCGCTGTTACATACATCACACACAAGGGGGAGACAAAACTTCACTTTTTTGCTGATGTTCTGCTGCTACAGGAGTAGAGCAACTGAATGAGGAATAACCCATGACACTTACCGTGAGATATCCTCCAGATCGGTACAGTGTATACTCTGCCCATCAGCAGTCCAGCCTGAAGATGCAGGAGATTACTTTTGTCCGCAGGATTGGTCGACTCCATTCACAGTGTAGGAGTGCCGCACAAAAACCTCCCTCAGCTGGAGAGAATCAGAGCCCTCAGCAGACTGACCTGAGAACAGGTGCAGAGCTGCTACAGAGGACTGAACTCAGCTCAGGTCTACAGGTTTTGTAGATGTCTCATGAGTACACAAATAGCTCCTAGTTCCTCAGTCATTTAGAAGCACAAAATTCCATCCTTCCCTATACACATCCATCCATCTATTTGTATAACCATGCATCCATCCATACATTCATCTATTCCTATATGGGTGTCCTGAACATTGTGAAAGAAATGTTTCTTTTTGTTTATTATCATGATATGTGTGTTAGTTGATATTAGTTAGTAAGCTGTTTCCATTGTTCTGTGAGAGGAAGTTTGAAACTGTGAGAAGAGGAGATTGGAATTCAGAGGTGTCATGAAATGTTTAGGTTAAGACTGATTTATTGTTGTAATGCCCAGAGGGTCAGGGTTTTTTGAGGGTCTTAGGTAAACATTCTTATCTCTGGGTAACCAGCACGAGAGGACAACCATGGGAGTGTCATGTCTTTGTTCTGTGATATTTTCTTGAATAAATGGTCAGGCAATTTACTCAAGGGGCAGTGTATGTGGGAACAGCGTTCTGAAACTACTACACTCCTCTGGGCCAGAGTAAATGTCTGTTATTGATTTTATTCTTGGTTGTGTGTGTCTTAATACTGAGGTTTAATACAGTCCTGGTAAAAGGGGTGAAAATTCCCTAACAAACCTGCACATTGCCATTATGCTTAATGCGTTACTAAATCTAGTATGAAAGCACAAGAGGAGACATTACGTCATGTTCAACGCATCTCATACTATGAGACACATCTGTCTTATGAGCCTCTTAACTTTTTATCTGACAATCCAAAGATCACTGGAGAGTCAAAGAAAATACTGGTTAGAGAAATATATTTTACGGGTTAACCTACCCTGCCAACTCCCCCTATCCCCAAATTCCAGAGAGAAGTGACCCCTGAGGAAATGTGTGTGACTGGGCGATGTTTGCATATCTACTATGCCTTTACTGCTCCATCTACTTTAAGAGCCCTAGTGTTAACTAAAGGACTTCAGCGCTGTTTGGGCCATTGAGAAGAAATATTACTTATTTTTTTAATTGAAAAGTTATATTTTTTAGGGTAATCGGCTGATATGATTCTGACTCAGTCTCCAACATTAAAGTCTGTTCAGCCTGGAGAAACTGTCTCTATCACAGCCTGACACAGACAGTCAGGACATAAGTTACTATCTGAACGGGTACTCCCAGAAACCTGGAGAAACTCCCAAACTCCTGATCTACAGGGCAACACATCGTCAGTCTTATGTTCCAGATCATTTCAGTGGTACACAGTCTGAGTCCAGCCTGAAGATGCTGCAGATTATTATTGTCAACAGTGTAATGAATATCCATCCATAGGGTTAGAGCGCTGTACAAAAACCTCCCTCAGCAAGAGAGAATCAGAGCCCTCAGCAGACTGATCTGAGAACAGATGCAGAGCTGCTACAGATGACTGAACTCAGCTCATGGCAGCAGCTCTTTCAGAGGATGTGCACATTTTACTCGTTACATAGTACACATACATGAGATCATTTGTGAACATTTTTATCTTCTTGGCAAACTATCTGTTATGCATGGTATCTATATTTGTAGGTGGTTAATTAAATATTATTACATTCAGGTAGCAGAGAGTTACACAAATCCTATCTTCTATTGACATGAACATGAATACGTTTTTCTGCATCTTGTAGAGATAGAAACATTCCTGATTTGAAATCATTACAGTAATGTGTTCTCCCTTCATCCAGTGTGGGACATGTGTGAAGCTTTTGGTTTAGAAAAGCTTTTGTTTTGTCCTGATGAAATAAAACGAACATTCTTACGCATATTCTTATTTATTTTTTATAATATATATAAAAAAGCAGCAAAACTACACATCATAAAAACACACATGGGTGAAAACGAAAAGACAAAGCATATCTTGGATTGTTTAATCAATACTACATCAAATTGTGTGTATGTATGTACAGTATTTGTGTGTGTGTTTCTTTACCTGTGTACGTGTGTGTCAGCATGATGTCTCTACTCTGCATTGTCTCCCCTCTTAATATGCAGAGTGCTGGGTTACTGGTTCCCTCGTATGCCGTCATAGGTCATTGATGTTGTTTTCCCGTGAAGGAGGACCTTTACGATTCCGGGTACAGCATGCGGCGTGTTTTCGGGTGTAGCCAGCCAGTTGGGCACTGTTGTGTACCCTGCCACCCTTGTTATCCTAACTAAAATTTGCATGCACCATGCCAGCCAACCATAACTAAACATAACTCATCAAAACAACATAAACATAACATAAACAAATAAACAAAATTCATTAAACATAAAACAAAATTCCCATACACCTTGCTGGGTAGCCTCTCCCTCTCACTCTATATCAATCGACAGTCTTGTTTTCCAGATCGTTCCAGTGGGAGTGGGTATGATCCACAGTACACTCTGACCATCAGCAGAGTCCAGCCTGAAGATGCTGCAGATTATTATTGTCAACAGTGTAATGAATATCCATCCATAGTGTTAGAGCGCTGTGCAAAAACCTCCCTCAGCAAGAGAGAATCAGAGCCCTCAGCAGACTGATCTGAGAACAGGTGCAGAGCTGCTACAGATGACTGAACTCAGCTCATGGCAGCAGCTCTTTCAGAGGATGTGCACATGATGTCAGTCCCATCAGTACAGCATGTTAATGTCTGGAGACAATCAGATGCAACTATATCCTTAATATTAAAGGGGCCATATTATGAAAATTCCACTTTTTTAGTGCTTCTACACGTTCATTTGGGTATCTGGCGTGTCTACCAACCCAAAAACGCTGGAAAAAAACCATTGGCGATCTTTGTTATGGTTCCTGGATCTTTGTTATGGTCAGAAACGTCATGATTGAGTCTGCGAATGAGATTCCCGTTTTATTGGCCTGTCACAACACATTGGGAGGTTCCCTACATGGCCTTGCCCCCCCCCCCCCCACACACACACACTCATTACATATTTGCCAGAGCGCAAGCCATTATTGCAAAGCTCGGATATACTTTGAATAGCTAGCTAGCTAGCAGCATGAAGCAAACTAAGTACTCAAGATGCGCTGTGGTGGGCTGCACAGATCTCTACATCACGTTCCAGCCTCAGAAGACACAAGCGAAATGGATTGAATTCATATTTGAAGGCAATGTCCCTGAATGAACTTCAGGCGAGGGAAATGTAAGTATTTTTTTAAATAATTCTGTTACTTGCCCATTCAGTGTGGTGGTTAACGACGCTAGCATGTTGTAGGGGGACTAATTCAAACAGCGATTTATGAACCGTGTTATTTTAGTGGTGGTTAATTGATACAATCGTGAATAAGTGCTGTGTCTTATCTCCTGAGCAAGCAAGAGTGTCAATATGGGCTAACGAGTTGTAGCTAAAGCCCATAGAAAAGAGCTATACAGCTCGCTAGCTATTAGCACTCTAGCTTGCTCAGGAGAGTTTAGCTGCAGAGAGAAGACACAGCAATTATTCACGATTGTATCAATTGTACATCTAGGTTTCTTTGGCGTCTGTTGTCACGTCCAACAGCACAACATATCACGGGCATTTAGAACTTTGTGTGGGTTGTGGCCGTAAACAAATAAAATACTGTTCACTGTATGATTATTTCATAATGATTTATGAGAAAAAATGCCGGGTTGGTAGTATGCCAATGTTATTGTACCTACTTTTCTGTGTTGTGAAACTGATATTAGGTGTAATGGAATACAACATTTCTTCAAATGCTAGAGATGTATTGGCTTTTAGTTCATGTTTCATGCATTGCAGTGCAAGGATAATGGTCAGTGAGATGACATTTTATTTACAGTATGGAGTATTTTCCTTTTATTACATTCAGGAAAAAACATGAATAACATTGCTGCTCTTGTGGTTAAGGAAGAACATCTGAACAGTGTCCTAGGCTACATCATGTGGCCTGTCAGACAGATCCTCCAAAGCACCATCTGGAGCAGAAGAGCAGGACCACCCAGATTCTCCGTCCCAGAAAGCCCCAAGACCAGCTAACAAAGCTTCTGTACACCAAATACCTGTAACGTCTGAAGCAAAGTTTACATTGTATTTAGAGAATAAATGGTGACACACATCTATTGAGTCTTCCTTTGTTAACAGTATGGCTACTGATGGCACAAATTGTGATTTTGTAATCAATGTTTTTATTATAATTGGGTCTTTTTTGTATTTATTACCCATGTACTAGCCAGTACATTTAATAACTATGTTTAAAAGCTCTGTGGCATTCTTTGAAGCAAGTCTATAGAAACAGTTTTGGTATGTAACATGTCAACAGTTGACACATGCAAGATGAGCAGTAAGCAAAGTAAGACAGAGGGAAGATGAATTTATTGTATTTTCTTCCCCAGTTATACTTGTATTGCAGAAATCACTGATGACTCATATGCATAAAAAACAAAACAACTTACTGCTATATTCCCCTTAGACATAAGGCCCATAGTCTGCTCTATAGATGTTGAATGCATTCTGTAGTGAGAACACATTCAATCACACAGCTAAAAGTCCCGGATGATGCACGTTGGTTGGTTTGGAAGCTGCAGTAGTCTTCTTGTTACCTTGAATATTGAAAGTGTAAGTATCATGGAATATAAAACAAGATGACTGCATAATTACCATGTCATTCACAAATAATTTTACCTGTGGCATCTCCCTGCAGCATCCATTCTCAGGCTCTGTAGGCATTTGCTCACACTTGGCACAATTACGCCTGTATAGATAAAGGGTTTTAAAAAAGTGACAACATTGCAGGTGAAGTGTATTTGAACGTTGTGTTACAATTACAGACACAAGTTGACAAATACAACGATATAATGAGAAAACAATGTTTGAACGCTAATAAACGGAGGTAAACACGTTACGTTATGTTCTACATCTGTGTTAGTGCCATTTTCCACATTGTAATTTAGACTCAGATTAAGATATTATTTTGTTTAGATTCATATTTAGTGATTGCTCATTATAATGATTGCATAATTGTATTTTATAGTTTTGCATTTCAGTTTAATATATGTTTAGTGTACATGCAATGCTTAGAATAACCAGATATGCATGGGACATAAGAGTTGCTTTGGAGTGCACGTGGTAGTGAGCTAACGACGTAGTCTGCTCGACATTGATGGAATGTATAAGAACTGCCATTTATTTCATTGTTCAGTATTCAGTAAGGACGGAGCGAAAACACTGTTTTCTACCGTTGTTAAACGCACTAAACACGCGTAGAGACTCGTTCTTTCCGTCTAGAGTGGTTAAGTGAATGAATATGTTGAAAATGAATTCCTGATAACAAGAAGGGAACTTTAGCCACTACAACCTGCTTGGTCCATTACTGTTGTCAGATAACATTTTACTTTACAGCTGGAGCTTTACTCGTGTAGCAGGCATAATGGCGTTCCCGTTACTTGCATTTACATAAACACTTTTCACAAACAGTAACTTACATAAACACACTGTATTTGTGACATACTCGTACATGCACACACTATTATCTAGCATTGCGATGTTCTCGTCACCGACTAGACCGTATGACCTTAGCCAAAGTAAAAACAAGTGAAGTGACAAAGTGTACTTACCATTCAGAAACGTCCTGTTGTACCCTAAATTCTCGAACTTGTTTGGGAGCCTCTTCTTGTTCAGGGTCTGAACAATCTCGTATCCAGTGGCCATATTTTACAAAACTAAACTTGGTAAGAATGAGTAGCTAAAAACTAAAAGGTTAGAATGATTAGCCCAAAACCGTAGAGGAGGGGGGAGGAGGGCGGGGGGAGGGGTTAGCTGGCTCATTAGCATAAGCGCTCAAAACAGCTCGCTGACAGAATGGCTGTGTTTGGCAGGGTAAAAAGGATGCCATTAATAATGATCCTTGTGGTATTTTGACCAAAATATGTTACAGACATTTCATTAAGACCCCAAGGAACCATATCAACTTGTGGTAAAATGGGCATACGATGGGTCCTTTAAGGGAATTCAGAAGTATTGATTGGGAAAACACACTTGAGCAAAATAGGAAAAGACCAAGAGTATTAGTGTTTAAGCAAAACCACATCACATTTGTTGTGTGTGTGTGTGTCACGTCTGTGCTGAACTCCGCTCCGGCCACGCCCCCTCTGAACTCCCACACCCGCTACAGCCTGTCACTCAGTTACTCTTCCAGCTGCACTTCAGTCATCCTCCCAATCGCCTGCACCTGCATCATTCACATTCACCTGATCTACACACTATAGACAGTCCTCACTTCCCTCGCTGCCCCGTCGGACCTCGTCTAACAACGGACTTAAACCCGAAGACTACAGCTCCCGACCGGTTTTAGATACCATCCCGCGATTCCCAGTTTGCCCTGTTTCCCCCCCAACATCAGACTGGCGATTTCCACATCGCCCAGGGCTCCAGTTCTGCGACAACCAAGTCGCTCTGATCCTTTGTTTCCTCTCGTACTCTTGCAACGTCAGACCGGTGAATTCCACTTCCCCCAAAGCCACAGTTCCACGACTCACATGTCGTTTTGCTAAAGTATTTGTTCTTTCGGTTCTGTCTCACCCCTGTGCCCTAAATACCCCGTGCAGCTCTCCGGCCTCACGAGGTTTTCTGTTTAGTTGCCTTAGTTATTATATTATCTTCTGTGCTTTTGCCTTAGTTTGAATTATCATCTGTGCTTTACCTGCGTTGGACGCTATCCTCAGAATTTTGCTCTTTTGTGTTTTTGGAAGCCTGTTTTCTTTGTTACCCCTGTTCCCCCGGCTTTGCACTCCATAATAAACATTCTGTACCTCCACATCACGGTGTTTCCTGAGGTCCCTGACAGTGTGTGTGTGTTCCTCCAGTTCCATGAGTGTTGCCAGAATGCACTGCGCACATTGACAACGGAACAGAAAGGGGAACTGTGTGTGGGTGAGGGTTAGTAGATGGGTAGAACTGTATAGGTAGGGTAGGACTGTATAGGGGCTGTTCGTATTCTATCAACACACACAATCCTGAGTGTCGGCCAGAACACCACTTCAAGGCCAGGATGTTCAGGGCAGGAGAAGTGCACGCTGAGATGAGGCAATGATGAAGCGAGATTTGATGTAACCACTTTGTATTGGAAACGAATCAGGAATACAGGAATTCTCTAACAGAAATATTCAGTATGTTGCAAGCAACCAGTGTGTTATAACAGTGTGTGGTTAAGGTGTGTGTGGAGTATGTGTGGTTCTGAAACAAAGTAGAAAGGGGAAAACAATAAGTACACAGCTACTACGTAGCCCTCGCGCACATATCTACGCTGACATGTTAACTCAACAGGCTAGTCAGCTCACGGTATCACTAAGCATGTAAAATGACTAGATAAGGCCCACAAACATGTAAATACAAATTAGTAGGTACGTAGCTACACTATAATGAACACAAATAGCATACGTATGCAGGCTAACAGGATAGAAAGTACATGGTTTGGCGCAATGCAAGGTAATTTAGCAAGCTAACATAAACGTCATTCACATGGTAAATGCTAGCATTCCTTCACCCGTTTAGCACTAATGATAACCAATTAACATCTCTAAACATATAACACTGCTTAATACATGGAATTAACATAACAACCTTGTAGATATTGCGCATGGTCGGCTCACCATACTGGTCTGGACAATGTTTGTACCCCAGCATGTCAGTAGAGAAGTGCCAGCGGAGGCCTAGCGTGGACTCAGGACTGTCCGTGCTGTCTTGTGCGAGCCAGAGTTCAGCACTATTGGACCTAGCATCTTCGGGGAGGTGGCTAATGACGCTGGGTTCATTGCTGGCCCACTGGCGGAGCACAAAGCCAGCTGAGGACAGGAGGGCTCTTAGCTTGTCCACTAGGTCACGTGCTGCGGTGGTGGAGGGAAGACTCTGGAGGCAATTATCCACATAGAAGCATTTCTCAATGGAATTCCTCACCTCATCTTCTGGCTGGCTGTTATCTCTTGTATGGCGTTGCACGGCGAATGTGGCACAGCACGGGCTACACGTGGTACCAAAGGGGAGTACCTGCCATTCATATGCTGCTGCCGGCTCATCTTGATGCAGGTCACGCCACACAAAGCGCAGGAGAGGGCGGTCTTCGGGAAGCAGACGAACTTGGTGGAACATGTCCTTTATGTCTCCACTTATGGCGACTGCGTGTTCCCGGAATCTGAGGAGGACTCCCAGCAGTGATGCCCCCAGAGTAGGCCCAGGTAAGAGATAGTCATTCAGGTTGTGCCCTCGATATTGGAGTGAACAGTTGAACACAAGGCGGTGTTTGCCATTATGGCTAACTAGGTGGTGGGGGATGTACCATACCTCATCTCCCTTGTTCAGCTCTGATGGGTCCAGCTTGACAACCGACCCGGCCTGGATCAACTTCTCCATCTCTGCCCGATACACCTTTGCCTTTTCAGGGTCTCTCTGGAGTCTTCTCTCTACTCCTCTCAAGCTAGACATGACAGCGTCGGGGGTAGGTTAGAGGCGTGGCATATTTTTGCAGCGCAGCAGTGGGGTAGCATAGCGCAATATGCCATCAACCTCCACACAGGTGGTTTTGTCTTCTAGGAGGCTGACGGCTAATTGTCTTCCTGTGAGCGTGTCACCACCTTGCTGCTCCTAAGGGGTATGACATCAGTCTGCCAGAGTTTCTCTACGTGTTTCATTAGCTTGCTCACCTGAGGTGGTACAGAGGTCAACAGACACTGCTGTGGGCTGTTCAGTCGGCGGATGACACTGGAGGGGCCCTGTAGCGTCCAGCCCAGCCGGGTGTGGATGGCAGCAGGGCCGCCGGGAGGTCCCAGACGCACAGGCTCAGTGGGAGTGACGAGGTGTGGGTGGTCACTGCCTATGAGCAGCAGTGGTTTGATCTTCTTGAACTGCTGGAGGGGTAGCCCGGACAGATGCTTATACTTCTTCTGGAGTGATTCTATTGGGTAAGTATGATCAGCAAGGTCAATGCGAGCTGCTGTGAAGGCGTTGGTGATGCGATAGCGGGTCTTTGGCCAAGCTTTGGTTGAGATGAGGAAGGAGACACCGTTGCCCTGGAGGGTTTGCGTGTCCTGCCTGATGGTGCGTAAAGCCAGGGTTTCTGGTGTGCCTTGGAGGCCTAATTTCTGAACGGCAGTCGGCAGCAGCATCGTTCTCTCCGATCCATCGTCCAGCACTGCATATGTATCGAGGGTGCGGCTGCCATGGTGCAGGGACACTGGAACGACTTTGAGAAGGATACGGCTGCCCTCTGTTGGTCGGTCGAGGTAATACACCCTTGTTGATGCCTCGCCTCTATCCTGAGTCACCACTGCCTGTGTTGTTCCTTTCTGCTGCCCCGTGTTGACATCATGTAGAACTTGTAAATGGCGACCGTTGCACAGCCTGCAGGGCTTCTTTAAATTGCACTGTGCTGCTTGGTGTGAGCGAGCACAGCGCCAGCATCTTTTGTTGGACTTTATCCACTCCGTCAGCTGGTCTTTGTTGAGTTTGCTTATGGCTGCACACTGGCTTAGGTGGTGTTCACGGTTATCACAGAAGGCACAGTAAGGTGAAGGCTTACCATTGGTGGGAGAGCTACTGGGAGGTTTCATTTCCTTCGGCGTGATCTCTGATCCATGCAGCACAGTGACAGGACGTTTTCCGAATTGCTTGTGAGGGTTCGGGCAATTCTGGTTGTCTTTGGCTGCTGTGGAGGATAGCTGACCATCGAAATCTTGGCACCAGGACTCATACTTCAGCCATTCGGCTAGGTCATTGAGGGTGTAGGTATTGCCTGACCGACTGAACATGCATCTGCGGAACTCCGCTCGCTGCTCGGGGGTAACTTACTAAGCAGGCGAGCAACATGGGAACCGCACTGCAGCTCCACTTCTCCATCAGCGCCAAGAGTCTTTAGCATACCCACCAGTGCCTGGATCTGAAGAGAGAATCTCTCGAAGGCAGCCACATCTCCACGCCTGATGTCGGATGAGTCCATTACTGTGGCAATTCGCTTCAGTGCTAAGTGGTGTGGCTGGCCGAACTTCTCATTCAGAGCCATCATGGTGTCCGTAAAGGGTGTCTGGGAGTGGAGGTAGGCGTCAGCAATCAGTTTGGCCTCCTCCAGCTTAAGGTGGTCTGTGAGCACTTGATACTTAAACAGTTCTGAGCTGTCAGGGGGTAACAAGTTCTCTAGGGCGATCTTGAGGTGAGCAAACTCACCAGGATCTCGGTGTGAGAGATGGGGAATGGTTGGACGAGGGCCACGGTACGCTGTGTCCAAGTTGGTGCTCTGATAAGACGGTCTTGAGTACATGGACATCTGCCTTGGCGTGTAGAGAGGGCGCTGTTGGCGGCATGCAGGTGGGTTTACAGGCACTTCATATGGCGTGGAGGTGAACCTGGGTGGTGCCGGAGCCACACCGGACCAGGCAGGCGGCTGTAGCGGGGTAGCCGCAGGAGCATAGATGGGGTGTCTAGCCCTGGTGGGTCTCCGAGCTGAGGCTGCTTGCAGCCGCTGGTCTGGTGTTGACTGGTTCTGCTTGACTGCTAAAGTCTCATCTTTCATGACTTGCAGTTCACTCATAAGTCTGTCGAGGCGTTCAATCACAGGTTGGTTGCCGGTTGCCTCTCCGTCGCACAGCGGCGGTGGGGGCCAGTCATCATCCTCATCGATGTTCACTGGGTTCAGGTGGTTGTCGGACGCCTCTTGTGACTGTTAGAAGCTCCGTGTAGTGCTGACTAGCTGTTGCATGTCTGGGCGGACTGCTTTCAGTTCTTCCAGGTCGGCAGACATACGCTGACAAGACTTCTGAAGCAGGCGCCACTCACGCTGGATCTCCTCTAACTCTGTTCTGAAGACTGTGCCTTGCTGGGTTTCGTGACGTGACCTCTCTTCTCCTCTGTCTTGACGTAGCTGGTGGGCTAGCTGTTCCTCCTGGTCATGCAGCAGACGTTTGGGTGCGTAGCATGCATCGCTTTCGTGGAGGGCAGCATCCCAGTTCAGCAGCGGGCGTATTGGACTAGAATACTGAGAGGTGAGAGTGGTCTTCTCGGCCACTCCCTTCATGTGAGTCATCTGTTCTTTTCCGTGTCCGCGCCAGTGAGATCCAAGGTCATGGAGATTTACCTCAGTCTTCAAAACGAAGCGTCTGGGGCGTGCACCATAGATTGAGTGCGATGTATCTCCGGCTCGATGGACCATTAATGTGGGTGAGGGTTAGTAGATGGGTAGAACTGTATAGGTAGGGTAGGACTGTATAGGGGCTGTTCATATTCTATCAACACACACAATCCTGAGTGTCGGCCAGAACACCACTTCAAGGCCAGGATGTTCAGGGCAGGAGAGGTGCACGCTGAGATGAGGCAATGATGAAGCGAGATTTGATGTAACCACTTTGTATTGGAAATGAATCAGGAATACAGGAATTCTCTAACAGAGATATTCAGTATGTTGCAAGCAACCAGTGTGTTATAACAGTGTGTGGTTAAGGTGTGTGTGGAGTATGTGTGGTTCTGAAACAAAGTAGAAAGGGGAAAACAATAAGTACACAGCTACTACGTAGCCCTCGCTCACATATCTACGCTGACATGTTAACTCAACAGGCTAGTCAGCTCACGGTATCACTAAGCTTGTAAAATGACTAGATAAGGCCCACAAACATGTAAATACAAATTAGTAGGTACGTAGCTACACTATAATGAACACAAATAGCATACGTATGCAGGCTAACAGGATAGAAAGTACATGGTTTGGCGCAATGCAAGGTAATTTAGCAAGCTAACATAAACGTCATTCACACGGTAAATGCTAGCATTCCTTCATCCGTTTAGCACTAATGATAACCAATTAACATCTCTAAACATATAACACTGCTTAATACATGGAATTAACATCCCAGTAGAGAACTTACATCTTTCATAGACGCACACGTCGAACTAAAGGGGTTTCTTGGTCTCAACACATTAAAGGCACGGAATTGCTGCTTCAGAAGCGCAACAGAGTAAAGTAAAACAATGTGCGTTCTCTCTCTGGCATGATGTTGGTGCTACTAATAACAAATTAAGAGTCCTTCAGTATGAAAAGGGAAATTAACATATTAAATGGTAAATAAGTCCAGAGCCTTTTTTACAGGAACAGTTGTCAAAACTATAATGTAATAATAATACTAGGGCTGTCAATAGATTTAAAAAAATTAACTAATTAATCTCATATTTTGAAATTCATTAATCTAGATTAATCGCGATTAAAAGTTTGCTTCTGTTTTTTTTTTTTACTTCGAATGAAAAATATCTCAATTTCCATACATTGTCAATCAAATGAGCTGTGACACCCAGGTAATTGTCATTGCTGACTGATGTCCAGTGACCAGTAAGGGTGACGTGGCAGCTTGCTCGAGGAGCTGAATTTTTCTGTCGGGTGCTTTGCATTAAGGTGATAACTTAAAGACGAGCTGCTTCTGTGATAGCTAAATTCAATTTGACAAATGCTACATACAACTTTAGTTTTGTCGATTGTTCCGTAATTTTGCCTATTAAACAGAAACTTTCCGCCCAACAATCCCTCAGCTCTCTTCATCTTCAACTACCGCAGTGGTTCTCAAACTTTTTCTGTCATTCCCCACTTTGAACAAGGGGGGCTATTGGTAGGCCAAGCCCCCTACTTACATTGCCCGAGGGGACACAGGTACAAGTCTGGCCTGATGTAATTTCCCAATCCTCTCCCCACCTCTTCTCCGCATCGCGTCCTGTCATAACTTCATAACTATCCAAATAAAGGCACAAAAAAAAAGTTGCGTTAATTGCGTTAAAATATTTTATCGCGTTAATCGCGGCCGCATTAATCGCATAGATTAACGTGTTAACGCTGACAGCCCTAAATAATACACATAGACCTTCCATTCCCTGATTATGTTTTTCAAAATTACCTTTAAAACCTAATCGTGAAAATTTGAATTACTTCATGATCATTGTTCATTTGTTATTGTTCATCTGATGTTTCTGTGGATACTACTGTCTGTACAAATTGCCCACTTCACTTCCTCCACTTCACTTGCACTCTACGCAATTCAACCTGCATTATATTTACACTTTAATTTAGACAGGAATCAGTCTCACCCTCTTGTCACATTCTGTTTCATTAAAACAGGTTAACAACCAAGCCAAGAAACTTCTCAAACCACGTATCGTTCCTCTTTCCGATTCCCGCTCCCCTCTCCTCTCGCCTATAGGTGGCAGGAGAGACCGTAAATCGATGTCCCGCTTTTCCTTACATGTTCAAAGATACAACAAGAACGGAACATCCTCACCCTGTTACCAAGCACAGGTCAGCCAGATTGTAAATACGAAACTGAATACCTTAAACCATTTATTAACCATGTATTAACTCCATCAAGCATTTAGGCTTGAATTATTATTTGATTTGGGTATAGGTTATACAAGTATATATCACTCTATTGCCCATTTATCATTAGGGCAATAGAGTCAGTAACAGCACTTGGAGTATTGAGTATTATACTAATTTAAACTATTTATTCAGAAGAATGGAAAGTGGTGTGTTGAACAACTGCTATCTGTAGGGATGAGATAGCTGGACAACATTGTTATGCAATAAGGCTACAACTGTGCACACCTATAGCTTGAGACAATTTTATTTTTAGGCGCTATATAAATACAATTGAATTTAATTGAATTGAACCTGCGAAGGTTTACAGTGCACCATCAGATGAGGGACGAGATCTGTATTCTGCTTCTCATGTCCAGACCAGCCAACTGCTTGATGAAGGCATCCCTGCACAGCGTGTGCGGTCCGCGCGTCTGTGAGACTGCGCTGGGATCCATCATCTAACCGGAGCGCATGTGAGATGCGCTGCGCTCCACGGGGATTCTCGAGAGGAATAGCGCCATCTGCCTGAAACATTGCGGGGTAATTCCTCCGTCTCACTGGAAGGATTCCTGCGCCCCGTGCATCCCGAGCGTGTTCAGTGTTTCACGTTGAGTCATGTAGGCAGCCCGAATGTAACGAAACATGGGAAATATGGTTACATGTGACGACAACTTACTCTCAATAAACAAAGAAAGAAGAAAGAAGACCTGTTCGTGTTGATAGTGCGTTTGATGCGAACCTCTGCGAAGCTTCGATGATGGATAAAGTTGTAATTTGTTTCTTCGCTGCAGCCAGTTTACTGGTCTCAGTCCGGGGACAAATGTTTAAAGGTAAGAGTAGCCTAACAATTCTAATGTGTCATGATCACGATCATGTATGTTCATCTTGTCAGTCGTCAATGAACACGTCCGTTTTGTTCTTTGCTTTTTGCACAAAAAAAAGCAGTGGTAGGGAAGCCTATAGTACTCTTGCTGTCAGTTCAGTTGTGACCAAAACACGTCCGGATGACACTGTAAATCTTGCGTGTTTTGTTTAGGTGCACATTGAAGCTATGTCAGAATATGTCGATGTGGCTTTCAACCAGTTTGGTCAAATGCTCGAAGTTTTCATACGTGTTTGTCATTCGGCTTTTTATAATGGCAGTGTTCACACAGAATCATGTACATTGGATCCGGTAAATTCGTTATAACAAGGTCACTTTCAATCTTTCATTCTCTTTAGAAATGTTTTGTGTTTTGGGAATGGCTTACGAGTTTGCGAAGAACTGTCTGTTGAAAGCTGGGAATAGTAGCCTACTACGGAGGACTAAGGTCGATGCTTAGCCCATAAACCCTATTAGGTTTGTTTTGTTTTGTTGTCAAACACAGTATATCAAACACAAATAATCTCAGATGTTTGGTATGAAACAGCTTTACCTGTGTAATAAACGGAGCCCCTACAGCACCTAGTTTCAGCAGATCTCGACCGGAGTATCCTGTGTTCCTGCATGTTTTCTACCAGCTACTATCAGTGTTGCTCATTCACAAATGCGGTACGGTGTTATAGGGGTTTGTCGAAAAGGATGATGTAGGCATCTTTTCTTTTTACATGTGTTTTGTGTACTGTCGATGTAGGCGACATACAGCAAAGCACATTGAACTCATTAGAATGCTACCCAAGTCCTGCGCGAAACACTGCGCGCATCAGAACGTTCTGTGAAAGCGGCCACATGTTTGCTTTGAAAGCTCATGCTTGCCCCGCTGTTTCTCTGTAGCCCATATTTCTGTTTGCCTGGACGCAATAGGGTGGAACGATCACTCCCCCTTAAAATGAAGAAAATGGAGTGAATGTGTCCATGCTATTCTACCACTTAGTTTTAGCATCAGTTTAACTTCCCCCGTGAGTCAGATTCAGATTCAGCCTCACTCGCCTGATGGAGCAAGCGGTGGTGCCGCGTACCTGTCCGTGGTTGGGTCACTGGAGCGCTTGCATGCCGCGGCATCACTGCTCTGGCATGCAAATGGACTTGCAATTAGTACTTTTCACATCAAAAACACGAAACTGCTACTGTCAGATTGGATTGATGGCATTTATCTACGTTCTAATCGATAGACATGCATTGTAAATGCGCGCCCAAGGGTCTGGTCCCGTCAATGTCAAATTTGTCAGTGCGATTAGTCTTGTTGCAATACTCTTTGTCCATTATTTGTACATAGTCTATTCTAGTTATCTTTTTCATTTCCGTACAAGACTTATTTGTTACGTTTATGATAATTGGATTCAGCTTTAATATCAAGGTTGTTTGTGGAAGTGTTCAGTACGCCATACGTAATTAATCTAACCTGTCCCAAACGGTTGAAGTAATTTAATGATGGCTAAAGTATAATGATGACAGTTATCAGACTTGGGTAAAGTGACACTTTAGGAACTAGGTTTATCGGAGTGCTTTGGACGACGCAGTACTAATGATCACCTGATGGTGGTAGCATGGTTCGCTGAATCTTTCAAATCTCAGTCTTCCGACTGCTACGCATACTACCAAAGTGAAATCATGAGATCAAACTGTATCCATCGTACTGCATTTATGAGGTTAGTTTTTAAATGTACAATGTTGCATTTGTTCTAGCACAACAAACACTAAAGAGGAAACATTTTGAAACCACACACGACATATGTAACACGCCAAATTCTTATCAAACTCTTTCGCAACTTACCGCCGACAACAAAGAAAGAGAAGCTGGTGAGAAGCTGAGACCAGGACACAAAGTGTCCTGAATCATGCCTGCTTTCTTAGCAGCTTTCTATTCCTGCCAAAGTAAAACATATATTACAAAAACAGCACACACACACACACACACACACACACACAGATCAAGTCTGCTCTGGTCCAAATGTGGTCCAGGTCAGAGCCGGATCAAGTCTGGTTCAAATCAAGTTCAGGTCCAGGTTCAAATCCGGGCCTGAGTTGTCTGCTATGTGGCCACTCTGTGTGTGTGGAGGGATGTGTTTACCCAGTTAGCAGTGCATCCGCCATGATGTGGTGTAAGGGAACATGGATCCTTCTATTTAGAACACTCTGGATAAAGGATTCTTTCCAGGAGCCTTTTGGAGTATTTTGGGCTATTCAAGCTATTTTGCATTACAAATTCCACCCAGAAGTGTTTTTGTTTCCGATAAAGTCTATCTTGGTAAAACTGCGTTTTTCTTAAGGAGATTTTATCTGTTAAGATTTTCAAGGACATGGCTGAGGATTTGTTTTTATTATGTGGAAACTTCCTTGCATAGCGCAGTTTCACCCCCCCCCCCCCCCCCCCAGTTTATGGTCCACCTCATCCTAATAGCCAGCAGAAGATAAAGATACGCACAGTCTGTTTTCCCAGATAAACACTTCTTCATTTAAATCTCT
Organism: Clupea harengus; assembly: GCF_900700415.2. NCBI lineage: Eukaryota > Metazoa > Chordata > Actinopteri > Clupeiformes > Clupeidae > Clupea > Clupea harengus. The sequence continues at coordinate 14,496,682 of NC_045173.1, read as the reverse complement.
GGCATTAATATTAATAGAGCTGCTTTTCTCTCTTGCACTCTTGAAAATAACAAGAAAGGAAGAAGGAAAAAAAGCCTCTCTCCTCTCCTCTAAACTCTCTCCGCTCCTCTACCCTTGGATAGCTGGCGTTTCTGCTGCCGTTGGCGAGTGATAATAGAAGCCGGTTAGCGGGCGAGCGCTCAGGGGTGTCTGCCTCCCTTTGTGTGAGCCAGTGGAGAATGAAATTAAATATCTCCATGCGGATTCTACAGCACTCTCAACAACAACAGCTACAAGAAAAATATATTACAAAAACAGCACACACATCAACACACACACACACACACACACACACACACACATCAACACACACACACACAAAATGTCCTCTTTAAGTGAGTGAGGAAGTGAGTGGAAGCCTCAATCTGCATGATATGATTAAAATAAAGTTTGTCTTTTACTCATGGATGGACTGATGAAGCGAAACACGAAACAGTGTGTTGATATCAATCTCAATAAAGCTACTCTTTCAGTGACACCTGTCAGTCAGAGAGCAGCCAGATAACAGCTGGCAGACTCTCAGCAGACCCGGCCCAGACCCGGCCCTGATCTGGCCCAGATGTGTTGGGACTCCTGCCAGATCTGGTCCAGCTGGTCAGCTCACACCAACTCCTCCTCTCCACTGACCATCAGCTCTTAAAGCCTCCCTCAGTTAACATGCTGCATCATCTGTGTTTGTGGATGTGGGTGTGTGTGAATGTGTGTGTAAGAGAGAGAGAGAATGTGTGTGAGTGTGTGTGTAAGAGAGAGAGAGAGAGTGTGTATGTGTGTGAGTGTGTGTGTAAGAGAGCAAGGGAGAGAGAGAGATAGTGTGTGTGTGTCTGAGTGTGTGTGTAAGATAGAGAGAGAGAGAGAGTACGTTTGTGTGTGTGTGTCTCCTTACATCTCCTCTCAACCCAGTTCTGAGGCTGCGTCCTGCTTGTTTTGATGGAGTCTTGTCTTTGCTTGGCCTCTGGTGAGGTCTCTTGCCCAGGGAATGCAGAATTCAGATGCTTATCAATATTTGGTGTGGCACCCCTTGCCTGCAGTGTCTGCAATCAGAGCGCCTCCATCAACACACACACACACACACATACACACACACACACACACACTCTTAAATGGCTCTTAACACCTCGGCCTGCTGAGCGTATGGGGCCCCGACAGGCATTCTATTAGCGTCTCCGTCAGAGATAATTGGCTCTGAGACGTAAACGAGTCTCGTGCCTGATGGCTTCTCACCCTGAGCGGCCCACTCTACTCGCCGTGGACACCACAGTGGACAGCCAGGGTGCAATTCAACTTGTCCGTCACTCACACTGCTAGCGAGTAATTGTTTATCACCAAGAGTGGCGTGTGTGTGCGTGTGTGTGTGTGTGTCTGTGTGTGTGTGTGTGTGTGTGGAGGGATTCTAACAATGACTGTGTTAAACCTGCAGTGGGGGAGGTTGAAAGGAGGTCCTCCTGGCACCAGAGTGTTACTGAGGGGACAGCTATGACCTATGACCTCACAGGGTCTGTGGAGTGTGTGCATACCAGCGGAGATGACTCCTGTACTGCAGGACTGCTGCATTATACTAGCAGTGGGATGAAACACTATGAGATATTTTATTGGGAGACAAACTTTGTGTTTAGGATAGAAATGTTCATCACGAAGATGGTCGTTGGCACTGGCCATACAGGGAGCAGCTCCTATGGATGGAGCCATTCTGGAGCCCACATTCGTGCGGACTGGGGAACTGAAGTGTGTGTGTGTGTGTGTGTGTGTGTGTGTGTGTGTGTGTGTGTGTGTGTGTGTGTGTGTGTGTGTGTGTGTGTGTGTGTGTGATGCTCCTTACATGGGGAAGTAGTTTTATTGAATTTGTCAGTCACAGGGCCATTAATGATGGACCCACTGGCCCTGTGACTGGACACAAAACTGAGGAGACTGGACTTAGGCAGAGTGTGTGTGTGTGTGTGTGTGTGTGTGACAGCCCACATCAGTGCAGACTGGGTAATTGGCCCTAAGATGTGTGTGTGTGTGTGTGTGTGTGTGTGTGTGTGTGTGTGTGTGTGTGTGTGTGTGTGTGTGTGTGACAGCCCACATCAGTACAGACTGGGTAATTGGCCCTGAGATGTGTGTGCGTGTGTGTTTGTGTAAGATGCTGGAAAAAGCTCAGACTACCCTAATTACACACATCCTCCTGATATGAGAGGGATAAATGCAAATGACTCACACAGACATGGACACTGGGACCCACTAATGAAAAGAGAGAGAGAAAGGGGGAGTCAGAGACGCGTGTGAGGATGACAACAACAAAGATGGAGGGAATGATAAATAGATTTAAGGAGGGCGGTGAGCAGAGGGATGAGGATGGTTGATGGGGAGAGAGAGAGAAGCCCACGCAAGTCATTTACATGGCACTCTCATCACCATTTCAAAATATGACATTAAATCAGAACTATAAGAGACAGAAATAAATAAATAAATAAAATAAAAAGACTGGCAAGACTGAAAATAACAAGTTGTTATGCGGCGTGGAGAAACATGTTTACAGAAGTGTGTATTCATTGTAGGTGCCGGCGAGAGTCCAAGAGAATGGAGACAGAAAAAATACTGGGCTAATTAATGCTCTGAGGGTCTCCATCTTCTCTAATGATGTGTGGGGGGGGGGGGGGGGTCGAGTGAGTGGGGAGGGGGGCATTTTGAGAAATCAGCTTGTTATTAAAAGCAAAGCAAATGCCTGTGTACCAGCACACCCCATGACCCTTTTACTGTTGAGGAACTTGTTGAAGATGAGCAGCAGTCTAATGATGAGGCACCTTTGGAAGAGGGTGAAGAGGTGCAATCATTCACTAGGTCTTTGATTAGGGATGCAGTTGGACACACTTCGCCTGTTGTGAAAGTGCTGGGTTTAAAATGCTCAGGGTTGTGTGTGTGTGTGTGTCTGTATGTGTGTGTGTGTGTGTGTGTGTGTGTGTGTGTGTGTATGTGTGTGTGTGTGTGTGTGTGTTTTGAATGTGTGAACGCACTCAGTTAGACATGAAACATGGTGTTTTCAGGGAACAGTGTTAGCACTACGGGGAGTGTGGCGGATTCTGTTTTTTTGTGCCAATGAACACACACACTGGTGGAAACTGGCGATCAGTGTGATTATGTTTTGATGAAGGGATTTGTAGCGAAAAGGAGAGAGATGAAAAGAGAAGATAGATAGACAGATAATCAAGTGAACTCAGAAATATTTTGGTGTGTCTGAGATCTCAGAGAATGCCTGAAGGCTCTTCTTCACGAAGGGGGGGAGTTTGTGCCAACTTTAAGGAAATGGGCCTTTCATGCCAAAAAGCTGTCTACATGTCTCTGCATCTCTGCCTTTAGCTCCCTCCCTTCCTCATTCCCTCTCTCTCTCTCTCTATCTATCTATCGACAGTATCAATCAATCTATCTATCTATTTATCTATCTCTCTAACCTTGATTTCTCTCTGTATTTCACTCTGTCTCACTGTCTTCCCTGTATCTCGCCCTTGCACTTTGTCAGTCCCAAATATTGATGTACAACAGAATGGTAATTTACCCTTGTGTTTCTGTCTGTTCATTTGTGTGTGTGTGTGTGTGTGTGTGTGTGTGTGTGTGTGTGTGTGTGTGTGTGTGTGTGCGTGTGCGTGCGACTGTGTGCTCAGGCGCCATTTTTAAAACCAGCTAGATTTACCAGAGGTTAAAGAGGTACGCTGTGAATACAGCTAAATACATTACAACTTATATAGTTAGCTTGTTGAGGTTACAATCACTGAATGAACATATGCAAAACATTAACTGAAATACAGGCTTTAATTAATCATAGTGGTGCTGGTATATTAATTTACCAAGTAATTAGAGCTGCCATGAAGTTCTTTAATCGAGTGTTTAAACTTCATAGCAAAATTCAACTGTCAACTCAACCTTGAGGTAATTGTAACGTTATCTAGAAAATCTCTCTCTCTCTCTCTCTCTCTCTCCCCATCCATCCACCCATCCATTTGTTTGTCCACCCGTCTGTCTGTCTGTTTGCAGTGCAAGTGTGTGTGTGTGTGCCTGCATGTGTGTGTGTGTGTGTGTGTGTGTGTGTGTTTGGACATGTGTGGGTCAAGGGCTCTCCCCCCTCTTGATCAGTAGCATGTCCACAGGCCAGATCCTCCATCAGTGTCAGTCTGTGTGTGCGTTGGCCACATTACTACCCAGATGACAGGCTGTCATCTTTAGTTCTGAAGACTGTACTTCCTATTGATGTCCCACAGGGTCAATAATAGACCCACCCGATGCTGGAATGAGGTCTCACAGAGAGCTCTAATTTTTAAAGAAAAGGTGTGTGTCTGTGTGTGTGCGTTTGTGTGTGTCTGTGTGTGTGCGTGCGTGTGTGTGTGTGTATCTGTGTGTATGCGTGTGTGTGTGTGTGTGTGTCTGTGTGTGTGCGTGTGTGCGTGTAGTGCAGCATGAAAGAGCTCTTTATCGGTCCATTCCCTTCGTCTGAATCGGCTGAATATCTCTCTTTCTCTCTCTCTCTCTCTCTCAAATTATTATTATTTTCTTTTTAAAGTACTGTATGTACTTGTATTGCCAAAACATTACACACACACACACACACACACACACACACACACATATATAAACATAACTGCAATATGCGGGGCAGTATGTGCCTCTTTCTCTAAATGATATCAGAATGTGAGATATTGAGGATGGGTTTGTATGTGTTATCAGTACAACCCCAGGTAGTGTACATGTGTGTGTGTGAGTGAGTGATCTGTTGATTAAGCGTTTGCGCATGTGCATGAAACAGAAGCATCTAGCAATATCAAAAAATCACACTGACTGCTGTCCCGATTGAGAGAACTCCCCCTCATTCGCATCTCTCTCTCTATCTCTAATCACGCTAAACACCCCCCACCCCCACTCCCAACATCTTTTCCATTCGCAAAATGAGCCGCTCGCTGCGCAACCTGAAACTCACCACTGTTCCTCCCTGCTTAAACAGACTGAGCACCGGGTTAAAAACACAGACGGCTCCTACAACCACACCAGGCTCATGTGTGCTCAGAATCCAGCAAGCTGGGATGAACTTGATAGCAACGAGCACAACAAGCGGAGCTCTCAGAACAACAGATAAGAGCAAAACAAAACTAACCGGAGAGCGCGAGAAAGAACAGCGTGGAGCCTGTAATCAGCGCATACTGGAGAAATTACAGGGCTGCGCAGAACGCAATGAAAGCTCGCATGTGGAACGTGATGCACGTCAAAGCGAAACGAATAAAAACCGAAGCAAATCCGACACGATAATAACAATGATGAGAATAAATAATAGCTTTAGGGGAGTTTAGCGGAGAATGTGCGTTGGGCTCCATCTTTCTCTCTAATTAGATACTACAGCCCTCAGCTCCAATATGACGGGGAAGCGCCGAGGATATTCAGAATACTAATATGATGCTGAAACGGGCATAGTTATTTTGTATGCTAATTTGATGTTAAGGAACGCCCCATTTTTTATGTTTTGTTTTGTTTTTGAAAAGAGAAACAAGTATACAGGGCAGTTTAATTTGCATCACCTGGCCTTGAGTGACTAAAGCTGAGCTGAGAACGCAACAGAAACCAGAACACATCCATCAAAACAACCTCCACAACAGCTCCACAAAGAACACAAAGAAACCACAACACATCCATCAAAACAACCTCCACAATTTTGAATTTGCCTGATGAAGTACAAAAATACATTTCCTGGGGAATATCATTTCAGTAGTGCTATGATTTCCTTATTATATTTCTGATGTTCATTCTTTTCTTCTTTCTATGTAAAAGACATATTAATACATATTATTTTTGAGTGTGTGCTAGCATAATAACATTTGTGCATTAAGGCTTGTAGTAGTGACTTGCAGAGATGCATCACACATGGCAATGCAGTCCTGCTCATATTGGTAGAGGGAGAGGAGAGGGACTGACTGCAAGACGCGCACACACACACTTTCTGAGTAATTCATGCATTAGTGCCATCTACTACCCCTTTTACCATCATTTACCCATAATAATACCCAGTTCTCTTCTTCTCACCCACCCCCACCCTCCTTCTCTGTCACACTGGACACTCCACACACACATACTCAATGATGCCCTCAGGCACTCACTCGCGCCAGAGTCTTGGAGCGCACTCAGTCTAGGCGAGGTGAGGTGTGCCGTGCTGATGCCTGCCTAGGGGTCATCTGGTAAAAGCCCAGCAACCTCTGGGGAGAACAAATAAATCATTTAGCATGCAGGAGACTAGTGTCAGAATGATTAGTGTGGAAATGCATTTTCACATGACTCCTAATTCACCCTATAGGGCCTCACAGATAAACTCACCCCCATCGCTTTGGTTTGGTCTGAGGCATACTTTATACATGTATTAATAGTTTTACTTCTTCTTCTTCAGAGTGATGACCCAGAGTCACTCCTTTAAGATAGTCTTCCATTATGACAGTTTGATGGGAAAAGTCTATGGAGAAGAAGTGTTGAGCAGAATGCGTCTATACAGTAAAGCGTACATAAGTGTGTGTTTGTTTATGTGTCTGTGTATTCTGTATTGTGTGTATCCCTGAGGTTTTTCCAGCACTTAATTATTATGGTATTATTGAGCTAGGATTATTGAATCACCGTTGAACTTCACAGTGGAATATTCAGATTGTGTGTGTGTGTTTGTGTATGTGTTCATGTGTGTCTGTGAGAGAGAGAGAGACAGACAGAGAGAGACTCAGAGAGAGAGAGAGGGGGGGGGGGGGGTGGAGCTGATATTTGCAGTGGAAATGAGTTTTAATTTTTGCTTTATGACTTTATAAGACCTCAGCAGCGTGGCTATGAAATGTGGTATATTAGTCAAAGATCCCTTGCAGTTCTGTGTGTGTGTTGGTACGTATGTATGTATCTGTGTTTGTGTGTGTAAATGCCTGTAGAAACACAGGCTTGTGAGACCCCAATCACTCTTTAATAAGGCCTCCTCAGCTCAGAGACTCAAGGGCCAATCAGTGTCTTTCATGTCCTGATTGGCTGAAATTGCTGTGCTTTATTCCCTGCTAGTGCTCTTATGAAAGCAGAGAGGTGAGGTGAGTTTGGGTGCAGAAGTGCAGAACTGCTGAGTTGCCAAATGGCTGTTTGTTACAGGAGTCTACGTCTGGGTGCTCTAATGGCTGCTTTATGGTCTCAGTTTCTGTCACTCTTTCAGTTTCTGTCTGTCAGCAGTGTTTTCTGAAGCATGTGTGTGTGTGTGTGTGTGTGTGTGTGTGTGTGTGTGTGTGTGTGTGTGTGTGTGAGTGTGTATGTGTGTTACTCCTGTAATGTGTGCTGCTCTGGGACCTGTGTGTATGAGTGCCTATGAGGGAAGAGACAAAGAGCTGCAGCTGATAACATTATTTTCCATTTTTCCCTCCATCAGTACCTCTATCAGCTCAAATGTTCCACAGACCCGGGGACCTCCTGAGTTTGTGAACTTAAAATGTGTGTGTGTGTTTGTGTGTTTGTGTGTGTTAAGGGGGTTGTTTATGTCTCCCTCATTCCCACATCATCACAATGTCTCTCTACCTCTTCAAGATTTCTTTATGTTCTCATTCTCCCTCTATCACACACACACACACACACACACACACACACACACACACACACACACACACACACACACACACACACACACACACACACACACACACACACACACACACACACACACACACACACACACACAGGATTGTCATGCCAACCCAGGGTGCTTTACTATAAGTGGGTTTAGTCATCCCACACTTAATGCCAGCGACAGAATACAGAGAGAGGGAGCGAGAGCGAGTTGTGTGTGAGAGAGAGTGTGTCTCTCTGTGTGTGTGGATCTATGTTAGCATGCAGTGTTTACTGCAATCCTTGTTTCATCACCAGGCAGATACTATGGAAGGAGAGAGAAAATAGCAGATCTCTGTAGTCTTGTCAGCACCCTGGCCATCCTCTGGTGAGATCAAAGGGCCAAATGAACAGTCTTATTATGCATGGGGCCACTGGCATCTCTGATTGCAACCACACAGAATAATTTCCCCTAATGACACTCTGGATTAGTTGATGAAACGCAGGTGGAGTTAAATCTGGATTAGGAGTCTGCTGAGTCTTAAAGTCTCTCATCATCATCATCATTGTTACGGCCGGCTCGTGACCGCAACATAACAACGGAGGCAGACAACAACGGTTTTCTTACAAAAAGCACGCGTGTTTATTCAGTCCACTACAATCTCAATACAAAGGCAACGTGTCTAGGGGTTTAGACGTCGATATCCTGAGCCAGAGAGTCAGGTGTCCATTGATCCTTTTATTCCATACACCTCGTCAGGTGTGGGTAATCAGTCATCAGTCGTCCCAAATGTCCTACAGGCCATGCATGGCCATTGCATCGTCTGTAGAGGCGCAGTGGGACGTAACAATCATCCTCATCATCATCATCATCATCTTCTTCTTCTTCTTCTTCTTCTTCTTCTTCTTCTTCTTCTTCATCATCATCATTGTCTTCTGTGGTGGTCCAAATCTACAACATCTACGGAGATAGAGAGGGAGAGACAAGCAAAACAAGCAAACACATAACATAGTGTTTTGAATTTGAGCTTTTGGGTCTAAATAAAAGAAGCATAGGGTATCTGATTCTTGGTTGTTTGTAACTGAGCTTAAATCTACATGTTCTAAAGAGAACATAGGGCTGACCTTAATTTATTCTCTGTGACTCACAGCATAGTTGCTATTTCTGTAAATTGAAGGACTTTAGTGGGACTCAGAAGACTTATATTTCTCTAAC